>NW_020174149.1:610679-755284 GCF_003031525.2 Neophocaena asiaeorientalis asiaeorientalis | reverse complement strand
CAGGGGGGAGGTAAAAGTATTTGGACAAACTGTGGTGCCAAAGGAAATTGGATTTTACCTCATTTTGTCAGAGGAGGAAAAGCGCTTTCTAGTGAGTGTGAGAATAACAGCACAGACCAAATTCATCTTCTGTTACTTAAATGATTCTCCTTTGCATTTCATATAAATTTTAAAATGAACATGTTAATTTCCAAAAACGCAAAATAGGTAGACATTTTATTGGGATGACAGTAAAGCTATAGATCAATTTATGTAGGACTGCCATCTTCATAGTACTGAATCTTTCAATCAGTAAACATCATAAATTTCTATATTTAGGCCTACTTTAATATTTTTTTGTCAATGGTATGCCACTCTTTTTCGTATAGAGTATTAGCGCTTGTGGCAGTTTTGTAGTGGCAGCTGTTGAAAAATTAGATTTATTCCTAGAAGTTTGCTGGTTTATAAAATGGTAACATTTTCCCTACTTAGTTGAAAACTTTTTTAAATGTCATGTCTAGTCGTCTGTTGCTATATATAGACATGCAATTGATTTTATATACTGATCTTATATCCAGTGATCATGCTAAATTTGCTTATTAAGTCATTTATTCATTCTTTTGGATTTTCTCTAATCACAGTCATGTCAACTATTAAAAATGGCAGGGGCTTCCCTGGTGGCGCAGTGGTTGAGAGTCCGCCTGCCGATGCAGGGGACACGGGTTCATGCCCCGGTCAGGGAAGATCCCACATGCCGTGGAGCGGCTGGGCCCGTGAGCCATGGCCGCTGAGCCTGCGCGTCCGGAGCCTGTGCTCCGCAATGGGAGAGGCCACAACAGTGAGAGGCTCACGTACCGCAAAAAAAAAAAAAGGCAGATCTGTCTCTAACTCTTCTTCTTTTTCATGACTTACAGCACTGGGTAAGACCTTTAATACAATGTTTAATAGAAATGTCGTAAGCTAAGCTGACATCCTCTTATTCCTAATCTCAAGTAGAAAGTTTTTAGTATTTCACACTTAAGAATAAAGTCTGCCAAATATTTTTTATAGATACCATTTCTCAGATTAAGAAAACTACCTTGGTCCTAGTTGTTTTTTCTACTACTGAGTGCTGAACTTTATCAAATACTATGTATACATCCAGCAGTATGATCATACGATGTTCCTCCTTTAGTACCGTAATTTCCTTTGTAAATGTATACCTTTCCTTACATAAGTTAGTAGTTTTTTCAATCAGATGTTAGATTTTTAAATTAGATTCAAAACCCACTGAAACTCTGCATGGAAGATTTTAATCTGTTAGAAAAATTCTAAGTGTCTACACTTACAGAAAAGGTTTTTGATAATATGTATGTGATTCTGAAGCCAATACAGATAAAAACATTTTAAATATCATTTTAAAAAATGCTTTCTCCAAAGGATGTTTCTCTCACATATATTTTTTGCTCATTTTCAACTTCAGGTCCCCTTACACATTTTCAAAAGGATGTGTAAGTCACTGCAATTGTATTTGTTAGAGCAACAGGAGAAAACTTATGTATCAGAATAGGCGATGTTAGGTTCAACAGACACCACCACAATTGTAATGGTTTAAAACAGTAAACTTTTATTTATTTATTTCATCCTCCATGCTCCGTGAGGGTCTTTACATGGGTTCTGCTTAGAGAATTTATTCACCTACTAGAAGCTTATGGAACAGGAACTGTCCGGATACACTGAGGGCTGCAGTGATGGAAAAGAAAATGTCAAAGTCTGCCCTATGCTATAAAAATGCTGACCGTATCAATTCTATTTATTTATTTATTTTGGTAAAAGCAAGGCACATGGCCAATTTTGGCCAATGAGAGTAGTAATTTGAACATAATTCTCTTCTGTGGTAGGAAACTGAATATTAGTGAACTAATAGGACTGACCACAATCTTCAGATCAGCAAATCTTTGGTTTCCTCCCTCTCTCACTTACACACTCACCTCCTCCAAGGGAAACTACCCAAACACCCCGTCCATTTACTGCTTTGATCTTCAAGCCCTAGGTCTCAGTCATTCGGGCACACCCTCTGCCAGACACAGAGTAGTGAAACAAGGACAGCATACCTGCTATGAACACCTCTATTCAGACGGAGAAATACTGAGAAACATATAGCAATTACTCACATTTAGCAAGGCCAATTCACGCTGGCCAAATGCAGAAGAAAGTGGAGAATAAGCTTCTGATTTGTCTTCCTAACCTAAGAGTAATTCCCAGTCCACAGCGATCCATGGTCCTTGAGGCCACCCTCTGGGAGGTAATGCTTTTTCCATTATCTTCCTAGGCTACAACTGAAGAAGAAGACATGTGACAACATAACTTTTTAAGTGGTGCAAAGCTTTCTCAGCCCACAAAGAGAAGCACAACAGTCTACTTCAGTCCAGGTTAGTGTTTCTCTTCATAGTATAACTCTGAAATAATTTATTGACCTCTTATTTATTTGATTTTCATTAGATACATACAAATAGCCACAGTCAAATTCTTCCCAGGACATTCCCCTCTATGTATACTTAATTGCAGATACCTTGAGCTATCAGAGTGAGTTATATTTTAAAGAAAATCACATCCTTAGTCTTTTTTCACTAAACCATCTTTCCAACAAAAAAAATGTATTGCCGGCCACTTAACCTGTTCAAATGTTTTAGCTCTTATTTTATGGTCCATATGTTTTATAGGATCTTTGCTACAAGGCTGATTTCACAGGCTTTTTCTCTTAATTTTACCTTTTACAGTTAGAAATCAAGACACAATTTCCTCTTACAAGCCTCAAGTCCTAACTTTCAGGACTGTCTTCTTCCTTTTCATTTTTCCTTTCAAACTGCCAATTTCTGCTCTGGGCTTATTTATTTCTTCTTCAAGTATAGTTAACAGTAGACAACCCACACGACTAGTATTCTGTTTCCCAACCTTTTCACCAAACTAGAAAGGATGTTACTAACTTGCAAGTTATTGCAGACTACAGTTTTATCACTGGTTCTCCAAAGCTTAATGTAGACCTCCATCCTTCCAACTTACTTAAAGATTTTTTTCTTGCAACTTATTTCCTAACCAGGATGACGATGACACATAGGTCTATGTTATGGTAGCACACTAATTCTGGTATCATTTTTCATATCAATCATGATACGGTAACAAATGAAAACATATGCCTTGTGGATTGTAGCAGTGTTTCTCATTCACACAAGGTGTTTAATTAATTAGCACGGGTCCTAATTACTGTACTCCTTCTGGAGTACACATGGAAAGAGTCCCCTTTTCCAGGTTGAAAAAGGAATTGTACTGGTTTCATTGTCTGGTTAAGAAGAAGGAGAGGGAAGGGTAAGAAAAGAGAGAACATGACAAAATATTCACTGTCCCTTAAAGTTTGTACTGTAAGAGACATGTCACTGCCACTCATGTTTCATTGCTCAAAACAAGACATGTGGCTGGGAAGTGATAGAGAAGTGTGATCTCAAAGGTCAGGAAATGGATATTGCTGAACACAGCCTACCAAACATGGGACTTGTAAATTAATTGTGGGAAATCCATATAAAAAATCTCAAACAGCTATTTTAAAAATAAGAATGATGATGTATGGTATGTAATGATATAGAAAGACCTCCAAGACTAGTGTTATTTAAGTTTAGAAACACCTCCAAGACTAGTGTTATTTAAGTTTTGACTTGTATGTATAATATGCTAAATTCTGTGTGAAAAGAGAGAGGGGGAGATAAAAATGCATTTTCTTATATAAAGTCTGGAAGAACATGCAAGAGACTGGCTAGAGAAAGGAGGCTATTCACTCATTCTGTACTACTTTTTATTCTTGCATTTAGAACCACATAAATTATGTATAATATGCTAAATTCTGTGTGAAAAGAGAGAGGGGGAGATAAAAATGCATTTTCTTATATAAAGTCTGGAAGAATATGCAAGAGACTGGCTAGAGAAAGGAGGCTATTCACTCACTCTATACTATTCTTGCATTTTGAACCATATAAAGTATTTCCTCTTCAAAAAAAGACAGCTATATTTTAAAGGGGCAAATTGTTATGCTTTTAAATTTAGAACAATCTGCTAGGTAACACATGACTGACAACTACATCACAGAAAATGTCAACTCCTGTAAAACCCCTGGCTTGGTGAAAAGAAGATGTTCAATTTAACTCTGCCAATTATTTTTACATTCTTTACCCTAATACCCAGGTAACCTTTTTAACATAACAAAAGTCTCAAAGCCATTACCCATGTCATTACATAATAAAGATTTTTACCATTGAAGGTCCTGTTTTTATAAAACTAACCACATTGATGATAGTATTTTGTTCACTGGGGGTTTCCATGTCTGTTTCTGAAATGTTTCTCTGAATGATGTAAGGACTACATTTCAGGTATATAGTTATAGCTGGAAACTTACATTAAATTCTTTTAAAAATCACAGATAAAACAGTTCCAACATTGATAATGACATTTGCAAGTTTTTACCTTAAAATATTTTGTTATGGAAAACATTTATTGTCAATAACTTATTTTTTTTCACAGGATGCTAAAGTACCAGAAATGGTAAGTTTCTTTACTAAAAACAGTCTGTGGCAAACAATCTAAGACGAGTTTTGAAAATCTATTTTTAAGCCACTGTATAGCAAACTGAGTACATTGTTTTAAATACATTGTTCTCAAATATATTCAATACACTTTTTATTTTAGGAATTTCGGTTTTCCAACACTAGATGCTGACCAAGGTATGTGACTAGGTAGGTATTTGATGTTTTAACTTTTACTACTAAGCAGAAACGTCAGAATCACCTGACGAACTTTATCAAATTTAGTGAAAACATTCTAAAGCACACATTGTTGTGCTGAATTTCAGATGTCCCAAATGAAATAAAGAGTAAAGTTTTTCCTTATATCCTTGGGGCTGAACTTTTGAAAATTTCCCTAACCACGATGACTTAATTTTGAAGTTTGAAACAGGTTTCTTGTTACATTTATTACTTTAACCTCATCATCTACCCAAGAAAGAGACTATTCTCCAATTTATATGCATCACCTTGAGCTACATTAGGCATAGGAAAATCTCATCTATAGATTAAGGGAAGACATCATTGTTAACCTATATATGAAACCTAAAAGATTTTAATATTTAACTTTATTTTTAAATACAATTTGCCTCCCTCTCTCTTAGTGTCTACTAATTCCACTGGTCGATGCACCCCCATATGGAGACTGTAAGTCTAATACCAGAGCTATGAGTATGATTCGGGAATCTATTATACTAGAAGGTCAGGAACGTCTTATAAGAAACTGGATTTACTGCATCTTAAGTAATTGTTCAAAGTATCTGCCTAACCTGCTACTGACTCTTCTATGAATCTGTCCAATATCTTCAAACTCCATTCATTTACAAACATATTAGCTATATAAGGTTCTCGAACATATAAAGTTTTGAATATGATAGCCAACCTTTCACTATCAACTAACAGTAGAATAGAGAAACTCCCATCACTAAAAATGTTTGAGTGAAACAAAGCATTTTCATATACGAAACAAAAACTCACCTGAAAACCATGTCTGAGATTTCACTTGGAGTAAACTTCCCATATAGTGAAATCAGGTCTCTTCTCACAGAGTATGTTGCAGCTATAGTTGACCCTTGAACCGTGTGCGGGTTAGGGGTGCCCACCCCTCTGTATCTGTGGTCTGTATCTGCTGAATGTGTAGCACTGCAGTAGTTACTACTGAAAAAAAGCTGCATATAAGCAGAGCCACACAGTACAGAGCCACATTGTTCAAGGGAAAAGTGGATATATTTTGCCAAAACACTAACCCCATCATATTATTTTGTTCAGCTTGCATTGAACTTTATAAAAATGTAACCATAGTGTAGTTAATCTTCTACAAGCTTATTTTTCTGTTCAATATTATTTAAGATACATACATGTTTTTTACATATAGCTCTAGTTTATTTTCACTGCTTTAAATTATGCTATTGAGTGAATGTACTATACTTTATTAATAATCATTAATTTTGATAGCCATTTATTTTTCTCCACTTTTTTTCAATTACAGCTGTGTTGCTAAGAATATTATTTTCCATATGCCCTAGTACATACCAGTGATTTTTTCCTCTACAGGAAGCTGTAATTGCTACTATATATATACATTCGAGTTTACTAGCTAATTCTTGTGTTTCAGGACTCCCATCAGCATTTTATGACTTGGCATTACACTACATTGCCAAAACACTTGGTATTTTCAAACTTTTTGCTAACCTGGAGGGTTTGAAATAGGATCTCATAGATTGACGATATCTAATTAATTGACAAGATTTTATATGCTGAAAGAATTTAAAAGATATTATTTACTACTGGAAAAATTGGTGGGTATTGTCAGAATAGTGTACTTAAAAAGTGAATTTTCCAAAATAAATAATTTTTTTAAAAAAAAGTTTTTACTATTATGCACTTTCCTCTTTCTGTGACACAATTCAATGCTGCACTCAGGGTGCCTGTGCTACATGGTCTCATCTTACCTGAAACAGTTTTTTCCTCCTCTCTTGATAGCATTTGCTCAGGTTTCTCCCTCTCCTTGTATCATTGCACTTGCCTCTAGTGGTGCCAGCTCCCTCGTAGTCGTGTTTCTAATAGGCAGTGAGCTGAGGAACAAAAAAACCCAATCTCCTTACTTTAAAATATGGATGTATGTATGTAGATATTCGGCTCTGAGTTATTAGGCCTCCTCCTTCTAATAAAGTTTCTGGCTATGATGACTGTTTTAGTTGCCTAGAGATGGTTTTCCCATCTTACTTCAGAATTTAAAATACGTGCCAGAGATCTGAAGTTGTTAGTGACTCAGCTCTGGATAAGTGCTTAAAAATTAATGCATTTAAAAAAATGTTTTCATGTCTGATAAACACAATTATAATAGTATTCTTTAAGTTTTCCTTTTTTCTTCAAAAAGGTGAAAACTATCTACTTTCACATTCTTGCTAAGGTATCAATGGTTTTTCTTTTGGCATTGGTAATATGCCTATTTTTATTTTTCTGAAAAGTAAGGGCAAGTACTTAATCAGGCAAAAATTTCGTTTCATCTACTATACATGAAAGACAAGAGTGAGTCACTGAAGTCTTAGTAGTAAAATAGCAGAGAATTGGCCAGAGCTCTAAATACAGATTTTTATCCTCATGCCACAGTCTTGCAACCCTAGCAAGTACTATAGGCTGTTCTGACAAAAGAAATATCTACTTAGCAACTGCTCTCACAGCCAGATACATTAGTACCTGATTTCCCCCTGCCTAAATTTATCAGTATATGTAAACATTTTTCAGAATCCTCAAAGAAGTCTGCTCAGGGAATAGATTATGCATAAAATAAGCTGATGTATTAAATCAATGCAGCAATTGCAAAATATCCAAAGGTAGTTATCTACGATGTTGCCTATTTCCTATAATAATTTTTGAGTTCTACAAAGATTTATCCAACTTTAATTTCCAGGTCCACCTCTCATGGTAAATATATTTTTTTCATGGTAAATATTAAAAGCAACAAAATTTAATTGTACAGTAAGAAACGTAACTAAAAATAAGTTACGCTATGTAAAAACCATTATGGTGCATCACATCCTCACTTGGCTGACAATAATCCCCAATCAATCATGTCAGTCAAAATATAAATGCTTTAATTTCCCCCAGGAATGTGAAGGAAAACTTCTTAGGGGATTATGAAACTAAATAAAGCTTTTCCTAAGCATGATGAATAATAAGTAATATATTTTAAGTGCACGTGAATCCAATAACTTAGTTTTCCAGTATCTTTTAAGAATCTTTTTTGGGGAAATGAAAATTCATCTACTTCCACAGGGGGTAAGTTATGAGAGGATTTTCAATCTGGATGAGTCTAACATTTATAGAAAAGAGTTGTTTTATATAAGCATTTCTTTCTCTGCTTCCACAAGAGTATAACATTTCCTGAAGTGTGGAATTTAAAATTGGAAAATAAACTCTTATAAGCCAAGTGATTCCTTTACTTATATTTTGGGTTTAAAAGGTAAAAGCTCTGTTTTAGCCCCCAAAGATTGCTTTTTCTCATATTCTTCTCAGGCATATTATTGTAATTTGGAAAGAGATTCTGAAAATAGAGGCAATAAAACTGTTTCTGCTTGCATGCTGTGAAATCTCCCCACAAGGTTTTAAATTGAACTTGCTCAACAGGCAGAGAGAACCGCCTTCTTTCTTCAAAGACATAAGAGGATTTGCTCAGTAAAAGGACTAACAGCATTCTCTGAAAGGGACACATTGAGAGCGCCTGTGATTGCCGCTCCGATCAACTCTCCTCCTAGCAATCATCAGAACACACCAAAGAAGCAGAATGTGATGCACGGGAGTCAGTTAAAAAAACAAGCTAACCTAACTGGCTGCAAAAAGACATCTTAAAAAGATGATCTGATTTGCTTTGAAAGGCCAAAAGGACCAGTGCTTAGTGTATCAATAGCTTCCTCAGTCTGCTACAGGTAAAACTGGAAACAAATTCCATTCTCCTTGATACAACAAGGTGTAAGACTTGCTTAGACTTTGACTCTAGGTTGGGGGGGGGGTGGGGAGGTAAAAGAAGGATAGGGAAATATTCTATTATTCATGTTTTCTATAATAATTAATTCTTTTTAGTCAGTTCTTCAATAAAAGCAAAAGTGATTTTAACTGGAAATACATACTATGAAGTTCTAATGAGTTTTGAATCATAAGCCTTTCACATATTTGGTAAGCACTCTGTAAAAATACAGTACCATTTCCATCTTTAGACTGCTGCATGTGGGGATAACTGAAAAGATCAATTAGTTCGAACTGAGTATTTGTTACAATGTTTGTGTCTCCCTAAACTTCATATGTTAAAATCTAATTCCCATTATGATGTTATTTGTAGGTGCTCTTTTAAGAAGAGGTCAGGGATATAGATCAATCTCTTTCTGCCACATGAAAACACAAGGTGAACACAACAGTCTGCAACTATGAAGAGGACCCTCGCGAGAACCCGGCCATGTTGACAACATGATCTGAGTTCCAGTCTCAGAACTTTAAGAAGTAATTTCTGTTTATAAGACCCCCAAGTCTGGTATTTTGTTAAACCAGCCAAACTAACTAAGATACAGTTTGACCCTATCCAGACACTTCTTGCTTGGACTCTGCAAGGTAAAAAGGTGGTTGTGAACACATGAGGGGAGAAAGGTACACTGAAGAATTTAGCTAAATGATTAGACAGGAAAATCTGAACGTGAGGTGCCTGTAAAAGGGGTGAAAAGTGGCATCACAATGGGATGCTTTGAACTAACCCTCAGGAAAGTGTTTCGAGTAGATAAAAACTAATAAAAAAAAAAGGAAGACATTCTTAGACCCCACATAGAGGCAGGTTGCTTCAGTCTTCAATAGAGAAAAGCACGTAGAGCTCTGACTTGTCCATCACAAGTGATGATGTTGGACCATTCGGCAGCTCAGCCTTGTCTCAATGCTAATATTGCACACTGCTGGCTTCCCACTCTGGAGCTTTCCTACTGTCTCTGATTATGAGACATGCAGAACCCTCTTCACACACAAGGTACCGGCAGACAGAGATCTGCTCGCTCATACCTGTTTGCTAGCCAGCCATGGTTGCTGTATTCGTATGGTATTTTGGAAGGGCCAGATGACATCACATGAAAATGTTGTTAATGCCATTTGGGATGAATTTTAACCAATAATGGATGGGAAACAGAAAGAAGCCAAATAAACGCCTTTCTCCTCTTCTCCCCTAGTAGATACATCACCCTTGTAACCAGCTGTAACTAACTTTCCAGTAAAACTGTCAACTCTGCAATGCACCACTTTCTCTCCTTCTCTGCCCTGCTTGCCTTTTATCCTCACATTCGTTTCTATAATATTGCACCACACACACTCATTGAATAAAAGTAGTGTGTATGTCTTACCTCATGCTCTTCTTCTAGGAAATGAGTAATTGAAAAGGGGGTTATTAGGAAAAATAGAAAGTTAAGAGAAATAGCTGCAAAAAACAGCCACTATGTATGAATGAGAGGAAATTGCAAAATAGAACAAGTAAGCAACTATGCAAACAGGAAAAGAAAGAAAGTGAACAACAAAAACAATCCACTCAGTCATAAAACTCCACAGTTGAGGCAAGAATAAATATATTAGCTAAGTTGCTTTACTTTGGACCACGGCTTGGTAGCATAAGGTGGCAAACTTTAAAGTGAATTCACTAAGATTTTTTATAAAGGTGGTCCAGGTTTCTAGGACTTTTGTATACATTTTGAGAGTCATTAACTCAGGTAAATAAGATCTGGTGATGACTTTCAATTATGTTGCATGAACTTGAGAAAATTAATGAGAAAACAAACTTTAAAAGAAGTAATTGAAAGAATTATCTGAATTCTTTCAGATAACGCTGCTCAAGGATGTAACAATATTGGTTGGGGTTATATGGGTGTGGTGATTTTAAAAGCTACTGCTAACTTCTTCAAATTTAAGAGTGGCACTATATACCCATGATATGCTTACAAGCAAACCAGGATGTCTAGATTGCTTCTTAGCTACACAAGTAGCCATGTATAAGGATTTTAGCTTTTCTTTCCTTTTCACTTTTGATACAGAGTCCCTGACTAGGAGGCTTGGAAGCAGACTCATATTTTCTACGCAAAAAATCTATGCTAATTTTTGACCGAAAATGCCAAAGTTGAAAATAACGAGAAATAGTGTCTTAAAAGGTAGGGTGAAATCACACACAAAGAGTCAGCTGATTCCCATGAGGCAAGTAAAGCCATTTAGGCAGAGGATAAGAACTCCTTAAGAAAACACAAACTGCCCTATGCAAATGCAAGGCCAACCTTCATGATTGCTTTGCAAGTTGAAATGTACCTCTGAGACTTCATTCCAGCTTTGCTGCAGGCCAGTGACTAAGATATCCACAGAATAAAGAAAAAAGCAATGGAATCACTGTTTAGTTGGAAGACATCTGACCCAGTGCTGTAACTGAGCACACGCAAATGGTCCAGGGGAAGAAGTAGCCACACAATAGCTAGAAATCATCTGCTCCTCTCACTATGGAGCTGTGGCAGAAGTACAACAAAAATTGAATACTATAAAAGGTGCAGTATGGAAGTCACTAATATTATCAGAAGTAGGGGGTGACAGCAAACCTCATTCGCATTCCTAAACTACGAAACCTGAAGGAAACCATAAACAAGACGAAAAGACAACCCTCAGAAGGGGAGAAAATATTTGCAAATGAAGCAACTGTTGGGAGGGAGGGAGATGCAAGAGGGAAGAGATATGGGAACATATGTATATGTATAACTGATTCACTTTGTTATAAAGCAGAAACTAACACACCATTGTAAAGCAATTATACCCCAATAAAGATGTTAAAGAAAATAATAAATAGGAAACCCAGAATAAATGCAACAGTATATAAATACTTCAAAAGGAAAATGGCCATGGCTTGCTTTCTTAAAACCTAGGTTGAACTGAATCTGTACATAATATATATGTTAAGAGGGAAAGTCAACAAAATCTTAACTTCTTTGTACTATTGTTATAAAAAAGTAAAACTTCAGAATGATTTTTTACAACCCTTTGAGAAGACTGCATGTAAGAGCACCAGGAGAGTAAGTGTTACATCTCCCGTTCCTAGAAGGTCCATGAGATTATTTATGAGGATTAGGAAAGTTAGCCTCACCCAAACATGATGCACTATTTAAGATTTATTATTCTTGAATAAGCAGTCCTTTCTCTAAAATGCCAAGTGCCCCAATAGGATTAAGCACATGATTAATAGTTATTAAAAACTCATGTGAATTCAGTGAATTAAATGCTTTCCCTAAGGCCAACTGAGTTTCCATCAAACATACAAGAAGATTATATCTACTAGCTAAGGAGGAGGAAAGTATGTGCCAGGCTGGACAGCCAGGCTGGATAACCAAGCTAGGGGTATGCTAGGATCGTGGGAGCTACCTGGGACTGCAAATGGAAGAATAACATTTGGTCCTTGAAAGCGTTGTACATGTCTGACTTTCCCTACTCTTTTTTCTACCAGTAGCAATTTCAAGCTCCCTCTGAAAAATTAACACTAACAAGACTGTAAATGAAGCAGAAATTTTTTGCCGTCTAAGAACTAACCAAGATATAGCAGAATAGGAATAGTTTTTAAAGAAAGCCTACTGCTCTCCATGGTTCATGTAAAGTGGCCCATCTCTATCCATGACCTCAAATGAACCGTATTTTTTCTTTGCCTCACTTCATCATTTTCCTTTCTTCTGTTTTCTATTTCTATCTTCCCTCTCCCCACCTTGGTACTGAGAGTTTTGGTCCAAAAACCAGCAGCACTGACATCACCTTGGGAGCTTGTTAGAAATTCAAAATCCTGAGTCCCTCTTCAGATATTAAATTAAATTCTGCATTTTAACAAATTTCCCCAGGTGATTCATAAATAAAGTTGCTTATCAAATTTTATTTATAAATTTAAACCTTTTTTACATTATTTGATTTTCTTTCCCTTTCTCACCTGTTTTCTTGGATCTCTTCATCACTTTCTTTATGTGATGTATTTTTGCTCTTTTTTCATTACATCTTTAGATGATATTTCCTCAATAAGTCTCTAGTAATGCTTTCCCAACTTTGCTCATGAAACTTCTGTCAAGAATGGCCTTCTGCTTAATGTGTTGGTATTAGAGCTGGATACAAAAGGTTATCATTTCAATGCACGCTTCTCAATGAAGTCAGTGATAACTCACTTTTGTAACTCTTGTATCACAGTTTCCACAAATCTTGCATTAGCTACATTTTCTCTTATTAGATTTTAAATTATTGGAGGGATTTAAATGAAATCCCTAAAGGTCAACATGCTTTTAATAAATCCTATGCACATCTTGGCTGAAACATTGCTGGCTTCCTTTCACACTTGTTAAAGGCTGAGCTCGCCTGGTTTTTGAATAAAATGCCCTTCTCCAAATGGGACACAACCTGCTGAAGTTTTTAAAGAAAGCCTACTGATCTCCATGGTCCATGTAAAGTGGCCCTTCCCTAGTCATGACATCAAATACCTTGCTAACTGCCTAAAAGAAATCCCAAGGGGATACTGTAAGATTTGTCCATTTCCTGAAAGACCAATTAAACTAACCTCATTATATCTTACATTGCTGCACACCTCCATCACTGCCAAAAACTCAAGCCTCCCAGAAAGGCCATCATAACCTAGATATAAAACAGAGCATACCTCTGTACATCTACTCATCAACACCATTTTCCACCTGGCTGTTATTTCCCATTGTAATTCAAGTTCTGATATCAGTACAATCTAGTCATCTACCTCTTCTCTGAAAACTCCTCATACTACTTGCTCTAATCAAAACCCTGCTGTAACCCAAAGACACTGTTTCTCTTAAAACACTCTCAAAAGCATTCTTCTCTATTCTTGACAGAACTCAGAGACTCTGAGTGGATTAGGTGCCTCTTTGATACTTCCAGTTTATATTTCCTCAAAAATACTCTTCTACTGAAACTTTCTTTTAGACTGTGCTATCATCTGTACTTATTTGTTGACTATTTTAGCCTTCCTCACCAAAACTGCACCAAAATTCTTGGAAATTTCAATACCCACATATACTGTTTGTTATAGTACCTCAGCCTTCACTTCCTTGACCTCCTTACTGCCTACATCAGGTTATTCGACCTCATCTCAGTCATCTTCTGTCATGAGGAAATACTTGATCTTCTCATCAAAAGTATTGTGTTATCTCCAAAATCTCTGATCACTTCTTCCTTTGTCTCCAGTTAATATACACTAGGAATAATACTTTGATCTATCAGAGCCAAGTAGAGAACCAGATCTTTCATTTTTCCATCCAATAATCAGGTGTCCCTGTTTGTGGTGTCAGTGACAACCATATGAATAATTGGACCTCCCACTCCCATCCAGCAGTAATGAGAACTTTCCCTTGGGTTTCAATGAAAGCCAAATGGTGAAAGCATACTCTACATTCACCTGCCAGTGATGAGATAACACCTCTCATCCCTAGCAGGAACAGTATCAGACAAAAACAACTAAATAGGATTAAATAAGATTCAGAGTCTCTTAAAAAAGTACTACAAATGTCCAGGTTCCAATAAAAAAAATCAGTCATTATATCAAGAGCCACAAAGATCTCAAAGAATGACAGAAGACAATCAATAGAAGAGAACACAGGTGACAGAGATGTTAGAATTTTCTGACAAAGATTTTAAAGCAGACATTATATAAGTGCTCAACAAGTACTTGTTCACATGCTTGAATCAAAGAGCAAAATATAATGACTCAACAAAAATGGAAAGTCTAAGCAGAGAAAAGATATAAAGAAGAACCAAACAGAAATTTTAGGATTGAAAAAAAACTTAGATATTTAACTAAGATTTCCAAGCAAAGTGTTGAAGCGTACTATGGCCTGATTTCTTCTTGCTGCTTTTAGTAAAATGCAAGAGGAAAGACATAAATTAAGAGACAAAATTTTAAACATAAAGGAACCAGGGCATGATGACTGTAGAAATCCTCACCTGGCAAAAAATGCTGAAATTAAGGGATTTACTGTCAAAGTATCCTATAGAGAAAAATCTGAGACTGAGGCTTCATAACTTTGTGCTAATACTTTTGAAAGATGAAAAGTTCACAGTATGCAGTTACATAAGTCTCTTTAAAGAAATTAGAGATTAAACAAGGATTTACTGTATAGCACAGGGAACTATATTCAATATCTTGTAATAATTTATAATGGGAAAAAATTGGAAAAATATACATATGTATAACTGAATAACTTTACTGTACACCAGAAACTAACACAATATTGTAAATCAACTATACTTCAATAAAAAAAGAAAAAAAATGAAATTAGAGTTTAACTCATTCATCCCCTCTACTATGTCAGTAAAAACAAAAAATAGAGATTACCTCGAGAAAGATCTGTGCACAAATCTCTTGATTAATGGAGTAAATCCCTTTGGCATACATGGGAGATCTACAGCATGCTTCAGAATGTTATAAGAGGAGAAACGCTACCAGTTTGGCTTGAAAGAGAAAGAGGGAAAAAATGAAAGATGGCTGTTGGACCTGCAATATTTTTCAAGCAGGATAACAGGTTGATAACACTATTCAACTGTAGACACATTCTACTATTCATGAAAAAGGATGAGTGACTCAGAAGGTGGAGTCAAGAGCCCATCGCAGTTATGATTCCAAAGAGTGGATCTGTGAGCCTGGTAAAATTATTCCCAGGCCCAGAAAACAAAAGGAGTTTGCCCAACTACATTTGAAAATTGCTCGGGACCAGTGACTTTGTTTTTCCTTCACCTTTTCTCCTTTTGAATGTGAATATCTGTAACTACTACCCTATGCCTCTCTCATTATATTCTTGAACAGATAACTTGATTTCTGAGTTTCAAAGGTCCACAAACAAAGATAAATTGTGCTTCAGGATGGATTACACCCAGAGCCTCATCCCTGTCTTGTATTATTTAGATAATAATATTTGGGACTCTTGAGATTCTATGATTTAGATGAGATTTTGGATTTGAGTTGATGCTGCAGTAAGTTGAGATTTGGGGGAATGTTTGAATGGAGTGCATGCATTTTGTGTGTAGTAGGGTGGTAAATCTTTGGGGGCTATAATGTAGTAGGCAGAATAATGCCTCCTGCCAAAGACGCCCACACCCAGAACTTGTGAATATGTTTCGTTAAATGGAAAAAATTAATTAAGGTGGCAGATAGAATTGAGGTTGCTAATTACCTGACTTTAAGCTAGGTGGGCCCAATGTGATCACAAGGTTCTTTAAATGTGTACGAGGAATGCAAAAGCATTGGTGTCAGAGAGAAACATCTAAGAAAGATTTGACCAGTCATTACTGGCTTTGAAAATGGAAGGGAGCTACAATTCAAGGAATGCAGAAAGTGTCTAGAAGCTTGAAAAGGTAAGAAAAACAAGTTTCCCCTAGAGCCTCTAAAAAGGAATACAGCCTTTCCAATACAATGACTTTCAACCAGGGAGACAACTAAAACTGTACGATAAATTTATACTGTCTTAGGCCACTACAGTTGTGGTAATTTGCTATAGCAGCCATAGGAAAATAAAGATTTCAATACTAACACTTACAACCATTTGTTAGAATTACCTGACAAAGTTTTTAAGGCAGCTATCATAAAGAAGCTAAACAAGCAATTACACACATGCTTGAGAATAATGAAAAAATTAAAAGCCTCAACAAAGAAATAGAAAGTTTTAGGAAAGAAAAAGAAGTAGAAACAAATGGAAATTTAGAACTGGAAAGTGTAATACTAAATAAGAGGCTCAGTGAATAGACTCAGAAGCAAAGTGGAGGAGACAGAGGAAAAATCTGAAATTGGAAGATTAAAAAATAGAAGTTCCTCAATGTAAACACAGAAAATTAGATTGAAAGAAATGAGCACAGTGACATGGAGGGTTATAATAAAAGATATAACATTTATGTCACTGAAGGCCCTGAAGAAGAGGACAAAGAGGGGAGGAATGAAAAAGCTCTTGAAAAAAAAATGGCTAAAAACTTTTCAAATATGGCAAAAAACATAAAAATACAGCCTAAAAGAGCTAATCAAGTCCTAAATGAGATAAATCAATGCAAAGCCACATAAAAATTAAAATTCTGAAGACTAAATACAAAGATAAAATGTTAAAAGGCACCAGAGAGAAATGAAACCATACCTGTGGAGAAAAGAAACTTCAAATGACAGTGGATTTTGCATCAAAAACTATGGAAGCCAAAAGGAAATGGCACTATATTTTTCAAATACTGCAAGAAAACATCTGTTATAACCCAGAATCCTAGATCCAGTAAAAATATCCTACAGGAATGAAAGAAATTAAGACATTCTAGAATTAAAGAACACTAAGAGATTTGTCACTAGCAGACTTACCCTAAAATAATAGCTAAAGGAAATTATGTAAACAAAAAGAAAATGATAAAAGAAGGGACTTTAGAATACCATAAAAGAAGAAACAAGATGGCAAATAAAAATATGGGTAAATACAACAGACACTCCTCTTTATTTTCTAAATTGTTTACAGTTGAAGCAAAATTATCACACACTCTGAAGTGGTTCTAAATGTATTTAGAAGAAAAGTTATGACAATTTACTATAAATGCAGGAGGATAAAGGAAGTTAATTTGAAGGACTTTTTCTACACTTTAACTGGTAAAATGATGAATACAAAAACTGTGGCAAGTTATGGATAAAAAAATTTTTGAGTAAGTAAGTAAAATAAAGTAAAAATAAAAACACTACTTTTCAGAATTTGTGGCCTGTAACTAAAGCAATGCTTAGAGAAAGTGGATAACACTAAATGCATACATTAAAAGGAAAGAACAATCTAACATTAATAACATAAGCTTTCACCATATAAAACTAGAGAAGAGCAAATAATCCTGAAGCATACACAAGAAAAATTAAATGAAAAATAGAACAGAAACCAGTGAAAACAATAGAGAATATCAACTAAACAAAAAGATGGTTCCTGGAGAAGTGCAGGGGAGAATACAATTATAAACATCTAACCAAACTAATTAAAAAAAAAAAAAAAGATGTAAAACAAAGATTTCCACTATCAGAAACGAAAGGGGTATCATCACTACTGCTACCATGGAAATTAAAAGGACAATAAAGAAAACTGCAAAGAACTCTATGTGAACAAATTTGATAAATTATATGACATTGCCTCAAAAAACAAACTACCTAAACTCATCCACAGAAAATACTTGTGTCTGGTGCTCCAATTTTTACAGCTGCTGCTGGGGGACACCTGTACATTTCCTGACTCTGGTGGCCAGTGGGGCTTACATTTTTGGGTCCCACAGGACTGTAACCAATGAAGAAAAGGTTCTTAAACAACTACCACCCCCAGAGCATAGCAAGAGACAAGAGACCCAGGAGCTTGATCTGTGAAGGAGGCCTATTATCTAGTTGTTATGACTGAGGCCTGAAGGGCAGGCTTCTAATTAAACACACATTTAGAACTGATTGTAATCCTTTCCAGGGACCTTGGAGGGTAGGCACTATATTTGTGTTCACCCACTGGCATGTCCCAGAGCATGAGTTCTTCTTGGAGGCGTGATGTACATGCATCTTGTGCCCTGGTTTTTATGTCTGGTGCCCAGGAGACACCCCTTGATAACCTGGCTCTGGTGGCCAGGGCGATTTGCATTCCTGAATTCCATGGGACTGTGGCAGTGTGAGAGATGGTTCTTGACAGGCAACCACCCACAGGACACTGCAGGGATGTATGGACTAAGGCACATCTCTCCAGGCTTTCTATGAAAGAGGCCCCTTTTCTTGTCCTAGAGCTTCAGCACGAGGGGCAGGCAGAAAGAAAAACAGGCATAAATATTATTTGAAGAAATAATTGCTGAAACCTTCCATAACCTAGGGAAAGAAACAGACATCCAGATCCAGGAATCCCAGAGAATCCCAAATAAGAGGAAACCAAAGAGACCCACACCAAGACACATTATAATTAAAATGTCAAAAGTTAAGGACAGGGCTTCCCTGGTGGCGCAGTGGTCGAGAGTCTGCCTGCTGATGCAGGGGACACAGGTTCGTGCCCCAGTCCAGGAAGATCCCACATGCCGTGGGGCGGCTAGGCCCGTGAGCCATGGCCGCTGAGCCTGTGCGTCCAGAGCCTGTGCTCCGCAATGGATGAGACCACAACAGTGAGAGGCCTGCGTACCGCAAAAAAAAAAAAAAAAAAAAAAAAAAAAGATGGTGGAAAAGTTAAGGACAAGGAGTGAACATTAAAAACAACAGAAAAACAACTTGTTATATATAAGGGAAACCCCTAAGACTATCAGTAAATTTCTCAGCACAAACCTTGCAAGTCAGAAGGAAGTGGCATGATATATTCAAAGTGCTGAAAGAAAAATCTTCCAGCAAGAATACCTTGCCTGACAAAGATATCATTCAGAAGTGAAGGAGAGATAAAGTGTTTCCCAGGCAAGCAAAAGCTAAAGGAATTCATCACCAGTAAACTGGCCTTACAAGAAATGTTAAGGGTCTTTCTTTAAGCTGAAAAGAGTGCTAATTAGTAACAAGAACACACATGAAAGAATAAATCTCACTGGCAATAAGATAAATATATGGTAAAGATAGTGCATTAATTACTTATAAGGCTAGTATAAAGGGTAAAAGATAAAAGTAGTAAAAATAACTATGATTATAATACTTAGCTAAGGAATACACAAGATAAAGAGATGTAAAATATGACATCAAAAATATCGAATGTGGGTGAGAGTAATAATGTTGAGTTTTATAATGGAATCAAACTTAAGTTGTTATTAATATAAATAGACTGTAATAGATATAAGTTGTTATATATAAGACTTATGGTAACCACAAAACAAAAAACCTACAGTAAATACACAACAGATAAAGAGAAAGGAATCTAAGCATACAACTAAGAAGAGTCATCAAGTCACAAAGGAAGAGAACAAGAGAGGAAGAAATAGATAGGAACTGCAAAAACAGGCAGAAAACAGTAAACATAATGGCAATGAACACATACCTATCAATAATTACTTTAACTGTAAATGGACTAAATTCTCCAATCAAAAGTCAGAGTAGCTGAATGGATTAAAAAAAAAACAAAATGACTTATCTATATGCTGCCTACAAGAGACTCACTTTAGATGTAGACACACACACAGAATGAAAGTAAAAGGATGGAAAAAGATATTCCATGAAAAGAGAAACCAAAAGAAAGAATAGCTAAACTTATATGAGACAAAGTGACTTTAAAACAAAGATTATGATGAGACAAAGAAGGATATTACATAATGATAAAGGTGTCAATCCAACAAGAAGGTATAACATTTATAAATATTTATGCACATGACATGGGAGCACCTAAGTATATAATGCAAATATTAACAGAGCTAAAGGGAGAAATAGAGAACAATACAATAATAGTAGGGGACTTTTTAATATGCCACTTAAATAAATGAACAGATTAGCCAGGAGGAAATCAATAAAAAAAAAAAATTGGCCTTAAATGACACCTTAGACCAGATGGACGTAACATATATTTATAAAACATTCTATCCAAAAATCAATGAAATACACATTCTTCTCAATTACACATGAACATTTTCCAAGATAGATGATCTGTTAGGCCATAAAACAAGTAAAAAAAAAAAAAACCACCATTACATGAAGAAAACAGGAAAGCTCACAATTATGTGGAAATTAAACAACATACTACTGAACAAACAATGGGTCAAAGAATAACTTGAAAGAGAAATGAAAAAATATGAGACACTGTACACCTAAAATTAATATAATATTGTAAGTCAACTGTACTTCAATAAAAAAAACACCTTGATAAAAATGTAGTGGAAATTTAACATATCAAAATTTATGGGATGTAGTCAAAGCAGTTCTAAGAGGAAGTACATAGCAATAAATGCCCACCTCAGGAAACAAACGAAAAAAAACAAAAATGTCAAATAAGCCCCTTAATTTTACACCTCAAGAAACTAGAAAAAGAACAAATGAAGCCTAAAGTTAGTAGAAAGAAGGAAATAAAGATTAGAGTGGAAATAAACAGAGACTAAAAAGACGATAGAAAAGATCAAAGGAAAATAAGAGCTGGTTCTTTGAAAAGATAAACAAATTGACAAACCTTCAGTTAGCCCCACCAAGAAAAAAAACAGGACTCAAATAAATCAGAATGAAAGAGGAGATGTTACAATTGATACCACAGAAATACAAAGGATCATAAGAGACTACTATAAACAATTATATGTCAACAAATTAGACAGTCTAGAAGAAATGCATAAACTCCTAGAAACATACAACCTACCAAGACCGAATCATGAAGGAATCAAAAATCTGAACATAGTGATTCCCAGTAAGGGAATGAATTAGTAATTTAAAAAACCTCCCAACAAAAGTCCAGAACCTGATGACTTCACTGGTGAATTCTACCAGATATGTGGAAAAGAATTAACACCAGTCCTTCTCAAACTCTTAAAAAATATAGAAGAGGGGGGAATGTTTCTGAACTCATTGTATGAGGCTAGCGTTACCCTGAGACCAAAACCAGACAAGGATGCCACAAGAAGAGAAAACAGGACAAAATCCGTAATGAACACAGATGCAAAAATCTTCAACAAAACATTAGCAAACTGAATCCAACAAGACATTAAAAAAATCATAGACATTGATCAAGTGGAATTTATTGCAGGGATGCAAGGATGGTTCAAAAATCTGCAAATCAGTCAGTGTGATACACCACATTAACAAAATGAAGGATAAAAATTATATGATCACATCAATAGATGCAGAAATCCCATTTGACAAAATTCAGCATCCATTTATGATAAAAACACTGAACAAAGATGGTAGAGAAGGAATGTACCTCAACATAATAAAGGCTGTATATGACAAGCCCACAGCTAGCATAATACTAAATAATTAAAAGTTGAAAGCTTTTCCTCTAAGATCAGGAGCAAGACAAGGATGCCCACTCTTGCCACTTTTATTCAACACAGCATTAGAATTCTTAGCCAGAGCAGTTGAGCAAGAAAAAGAAATAAAAGGTATGCAACCTGGAAAGGAAGAAGGAAAACTGTCACTCTTTGTAGGTGACATGCTATTATGTGTAGAAAATCCTAAAGACCATATCAAAAAAAAAACTGTTAGAACTAATAAACAAATTCAGTAAAGTTACAGGATATAAAATCAGTATGTAAAAATCTGTTGCATTTCTATACACTAATTATAAGCCATCAGAAAGAGAAATTAAGACAACAATCCCATTTATAATCACAGCAAAAACAGTAAAATACCTAGGAAGAAACTTAACCAAGGAGTGAAAGACCTGTACACTGAAAAGTATAAGACATTGATTAAAGAAATAGAATAAAGAAAGATATTCGGGGCTTATGAATTGGAAGAATATTTGTTAAAATGTCCATACTACCCAAAGCAATATACAGACTCAGCACAATCTCTATCAAAATCCCAATGGCATTTTTTACATAAATAGAACAAACAATCCTAAAATTTGGATGGAACCATAATCTTGAGAAAGAACAACAAAGCTGGAGGCATCATACTCCATGAATTCAAATTATATTACAAAGTTACACTAATAAAAACAGTCTGGTATTGGCATAAAAACAGGCACATAGATAAATGGAAAAGAAATAAACCCACACACATATAATCAACTGATTTACAACAAAGAAGCCAAGAATACAGCTACCATATGATCCTGCAATCCCACTCCTGGGAATATAACCAGAGAAAAACATGGTCCAAGAGGATACATGCATCCCAATGTTCACTGCAGTGCAATTTACAATAGCCAAGACATGGAAGTAACCTAAATGTCCATCGACAGAAGAATGGATAAAGAAGATGTGGTATGTATATACAATGGAATATGACTCAGCCATTAAAAAGAATGAAATAATGCCATTTGCAGCAACGCGTTGTATAGCTGATTCACTTTGTTATAAAGCAGAAACTAACACACCATTGTAAAGCAATTATACCCCAATAAAGATGTTTAAAAAAAAAAATAGAGATTAAAAAAGAAGGAAGGCAAGAATATACAAAAGGGAAAGACAGTCTCTTCAATAAATGGTGTTGGGAAAACTGTACAGCCATATGGAAAAGAATCAAACTGGACCACTATCTTATACCATACCCAAAAAATAACTCAAAACGTATTAAAGACTTTAAGACCTGAAACCATAAAACTCCTCGAAGAAAAGCTATGCAGGAGGACCTTCAAGATGTGAGAGAAGTAAGACGTGGAGATCACCTTCCTCCGCACAAATGCATCAAAAATACATCTACATGTGGAACAACTCCTACAGAATACCTACTGAACGCTGGCAGAAGACCTCAGACTTCCCAAAAGGCAAGAAGCTCCCCACGTACCTGAGTAGGGCAAAAGAAAAAAGAAAAAACAGAGACAAAAGAATAGGGATGGGACCTGCACCTCGAGGAGGGAGCTGTGAAGGAGGAAAACTTTCCATACATTAAGAAGCCCCTACACTGGTGGAGACTGGAGGTGGGCAGGGGCGGAGCTTCAGAGCCACAGAGGAGAGCACAGCAACAGGGATAGAGAGGGCAAAGCAGAGAGAATCCCACACAGAGGAATGCTGCGGACCAACACTCATCAGCCCGAGAGGCTTGTCTGCCCACCTGCCAGGGTGGGCGGGAGCTGGGAGCTGAGGCTCAGGCTTTGGAGGTCAGATCCCAGGGAGAGGACTGGGGTTGGCTGCATGAACAAAGCCTGAAGGGGGCTAGTGCACCACAGCTAACTGGGAGGGAGTTGAGGAAAAACTCTGGAACTAAGAGGCAAGAGACCACTGTTTTGGGGTGTGTGAGGAGAGGGGATTCAGAGCAGCACCTAAACGAACTACAGAGATGGGCACGAGCCGCAGCTATCACCAGCAGACACCAGAGATGGGCATGAAATGCTATGGCTGCTACTGCAGCCACCACGAAGCCTCTGTGCAAGCACAGGTCACTATCCACACTCCCCCTGGGAGCCTGTGCAGCCCACCACTGCCAGGGTGCCGTGATCCAGGGACAACTTCCCCACCACGCCTCAGGCTGTCGCAACGTCACACCAGTCCCTGCTGCACAGGCTTGCACCGCATTCCGTACCACTCCCTCCCTCCCTCCCCCGACCCCAGCGTGAGTTAGCCAGAGCCACCTAGTCAGCAGCTTCTTTAACCCCGTCCAGCCTGGGCAGGAAACAGATGCCCTCAGACAACCTACATGCAGAGGCAGGGCCAAATCCGAAGCTGAACCCCAGGAGCTGGGCGAACAAAGAAGAGAAAGGGAAATCTCTCCCGCCAGCCTCAGGAGCAGTGGGTTAAACCTCCACAGTCAACTTGATATACGCTGCAACTGTGGAATACCTGAATAGACAAAGAATCATCCCAAAATTGAGGCAGTGGACTTTGGGAGCAACTGTAGACTTGGGGTTGGCTTTCTGCATCTAATTTGTTTCTGGTTTTACGTTTATCTTAGTTTAGTATTTAGAGCTTATTATCATTGGTGGATTTATTGGTTTGGTTGCTCTCCTCTTTCTTTTTAAATTACTTTTTTATTTTTAATAATATATACATTCTTATTTTAATAACTTTATTTTTTATTTCTTTTTTTCCCCCTTTTCTTCTGAGCTGTGTGGATGACCTGGTCTTGATGCTCCAGCTGGGTGTCAGGCCTGAGCCTCTTAGATGGGAGAGCTGAGTTCAAGACATTGGACCACCAGAGACCCCATGTAATAGCAAATCACGAAAGCTCTCCCAGAAATCTCCATCTCAATGCTAAGACCCAGGTCCACTCAACGACCAGCAAGCTACAGTGCTGGACACCCCACACCAACAACTAACAAGAAAGGAACACAACCCCACCCATTAGCAGAGAGACTGCCTAAAATCATAATAAGTTCACAGACACCCCAAAACACACCACTGGGCATGGTCCTGCCCATCACAAAGACAGGATACAGCCTTACCCACCAGAACCCAGGCACCAGTCCCCTCCACCAGGAAGCCTACACAACCCTCTGAACCAACCTTACCCACTGGGGACGGACACCAAAAAAACCAGGAACTAAGAACCTGCAGACTGCCCCAAACACACTAAGTGAAGCAAAATGAGAAGACAGAGAAATACACAGCAGATGAAGGAGCAAAGTAAAAACCTACCAGACCAAGCAAATGAAGAGGAGATAAGCAGTCTACCCGAAAAAGAATTCAGAGTAATGAGAGTAAATATGATGCAAAATCATGGAAACAGAATGGAGAAAATACAAGGAACGTTTAACAAGGACGTAGAAGAACTAAAGAGCAAACAAACAATGATGAACAACACAATAAATGAAGTTAAAAATTCTCTAGAAGGAATCAATAGCAGAATAACTGAAGCAGAAGAATGAGCAAGTGACCTGGAAGATAAAATAGTGGACATATCTACCGCAGAGCAGAATACAGAAAGAAGAATGAAAATAATTGAGGACAGTCTCAGAGACTTCTGGGACAACATGTAATGCACCAACATTCGAATTTAGGGGTCCCAGAAGAAGAGAAAAAAAGAGGGACTGAGAAAATATTTGAAGAGATTATACCTGAAAACTTCCCTAATATGTGAAAGGAAATAGTCAAGTCCAGGAAGCATGGAGAGTCCAATACAAGATAAATCCAAGGAGAAACATGCCAAGACACATATTAATCAAACTATCAAAAATTAAATACAAAGAAAAAATATTAAAAGCAGCAAAGGAAAAGCAACAAAGAACATACAAGGGAATCCCCGTAAGGTTAACAGCTGATATCTCAGCAGAAACCCTGCAAGCCAGAAGGCTGTAGCAGGACATATTTAAAGTGATGAAGGAGAAAAACCTACAACCAAGATTACTCTACCCAGCAAGGGTCTCATTCAGATTCGACAGAGGAATTACAACTTTTACAGACAAGCAAATGCTAAAGAGAATTCAGCACCACCAAACCAGCTTTACAACAAATGCTAAAGGAACTTCTTCTCTAGGCAGGAAACACAAGAGAAGGAAAAGGCATAGTATAACAAACCCAAAACAATTTAAAAAATGGTAATAGGAACAAACATATCGATAACTACCTTAAATGTAAATGGATTAAATGCTCCCACCAAAAGACACAGACTGGCTGAATGGATCTAAAAGCAAGACCCGTATATATGCTGTCTACAAGAGACCCACTTCAGACCTAGGGACACATACAGACTGAAAGTGAGGGGATGGAAAAAGAAATTTCATGAAAATAGAAATCAAAAGAAAGCTGGAGTAGCAATTCTCGTATCAGACAAAATAGACTTAAAGACTATTACAAGAGACAAAGAAGGACACTACATAATGATCAAGGGATCAATCCAAGAAGAAGATATAACAAATGTAAATATTCATACACCCAACATAGGAGCACCTCAAAATATAAGGCAAATGCTAACAGCCATAAAAGGTGAAATTGACAGTAACACAATCATAGTAAGAGACTTTAACATCCCAATTTCAGCAATGGACAGATCCTCCAAAATGAAAATAAATAAGGAAACACAAGCTTTAAATGATACATGGAAAAAAATGGAATTTACTGATATTTATAGGATATTCCATCGAGAAACCAAAGAATACACTTTCTTCTCAAGTGCTCATGGAACATTCTCCAGGATAGACCATATCTTGGGTCACAAATCAAGCCTTCATAAATTTAAGAAAATTGACATCGTATCAAGTATCTTTCCTGACCACAACGCTATGAGACTAGGTATCAAGTACAGGAAAAAAATCTGTAAAGAATACAAACACATGGAGGCTAAACAATACACTAATAAATAACTGAGACCACTGAAGAAACCAAAGAGGAAATCAAAAAATACCTAGAAACAAATAACAATGAAAACACAACAACCCAAAAGCTACGGGATGCAGCAAAAGCAGTTATAACAGGGAAGTTTATAGGGATACAATCCTACCTCAAGAAACAAGAAACATCTGAAATAAACAGCCAAACCTTACACCTAAAGCAATTAGAGAAAGAAGAACCAAAAAAAACCCCCAAAGTTAGCAGAAGGAAAGAAATCATAGACATCAGATCAGAAATAAATGAAAAAGAAATGAAGGAAACGACAGCAAAGATCAATAAAACTAAAGCTGGTTCTTTGAGAAGATTAACAAATTTGATAAAGCATTAGCCAGACTCATCAAGAAAAAAAGGGAGAAGACTGAAATCAACACAATTAGAAATGAAAAAGGAGAAGTAACAACTGAAACTGCAGAAATACAGAAGATCATGAGATTACTTCAAGCAATTATATGCCAATAAAATGGACAACCTGGAAAAAATGGACAGATTCTTAGAAAACCACAACCTTCCAAGACTGAAGCAGGAAGAAACAGAAAATATAAACAGACCAATCACAAGCACTGAAATTGAGACTGTGATTAAAAATCTTCCAACAAACAAAATCCCAGGACCAGATGGCTTCACAGGTGAATTCTATCAAACGTTTAGAGAAGAGCTAACACCTATCCTTCTCAAACTCTTCCAAAATATAGCAGAGGGAGGAACACTCCCAAATTGATTCTAAGAGGCCACCATCACCCTGATACCATCATCAAAGATGCCACAAAAAAAGAAAACTACAGGCCAATAACAATGATGAACATAGATGCAAAAATCCTCAACAAAATACTAGCAAAGAAACAGAATCAAACAGCACATTAAAAGGATAATACACCATGATCAAATGGGGTTTATATTCTTCAATATATGCAAATCAAAAAATGTGATACACCCTATTAACAAACTGAAGGAGAAAAACCATATGATCATCTCAATAGATGCAGAAAAAGCTTTCAACAAAATTCAACACCCAATTATGATAAAAACCTTCCAGAATATAGGCATAGAGGGAACTTACCTCAACATAATAAAGGCCATATATGCCAAACCCACAGCCAATATCGTCCTCAATGGTGAAAAACTGAAAACATTTCCACTAAGATCAGGAACAAGACAAGGTTTCCCACTCTCACCACTCTTATTCAACATAGTTTTGGAGGTTTTAGCCACAGCAATCAGAGAAGAAAATAAAAGGAATCCAAATCAGAAAAGAAGAAGTAAAACTGTCACTGTTTGCAGATGACATGATACCATACATAGAGAATCCTAAAGATGCTAACAGAAAACTAGAGCTAATCAATGAATTTGGTAAGGTTGCAGGATACAAAATTAATGCACAGAAATCTCTTGTATTCCTATACACTAATGATGAAACATCTGAAAGAGAAATTAAAGAAACACTCCCATTTACCATTGCAACGAAAAGAATACAATACTTTGGAATAAATCTACCTATGGAGGAAAAAGACCTGTATGCAGAATACTATAAGACACTGCTCAAAGGAATTAAAGATGATACAAACAGATGGAGAGATATACCATGTCCTTGGACTGGAAGAATCAACATGGTGAAAATGAGTATACTACCCAAAGCAATCAAGAGAGTCAATGCAGATACAAACAGATGGAGAGAGGCATTTTTCACAGAACTAGAACAAAAAATTTCACAATTTGTATGGAAACACAAAAGACCCCGAATAGCCAAAGCAATCTTGAAAAGGAGAAATGCAAGTGGAGGAATCAGGCTCCCTGTCTTCAGACTATACTACAAAGCTAGAGTAATCAAGGCAGTATGGTACTTGCACAAAAACAGAAATATAGATCAACATAATAGGATAGAAAGCCCTGAGATAAGGTGACTATATGTGCGTGGGTTTATCCTTGACAAAGGAGGCAAGAATATACAATGGAGAAAAGACAGCCTCTTCAATAAGTGGTGCTGGGAAAACTGGACAGCTACATGTAAAAGAATGAAATTAGAACACTCCCTAATACCATACACAAAAATAAACTCAAAATGGATTAGAGACCTATATGTAAGACCGGACACTATAAAACTCTTAGAGGAAAACATAGGCAGAACACTCTATGACATAAATCACAGCAAGATCCTTTTTGACCCACCTCCTAGAGAAATGGAAAGAAAAATAAACAAATGGGACCCAATGAAACTTAAAAGCTTTTCTCAGCAAAGGAAACCATAAACAAGACGAAAAGTCAACCCTCAGAATGGGAGAAAAATTTGCAGACAAAGCAACTGACAAAGCATCGATCACCAAAATATACAAGCAGCTCATACAGCTCAATATCAATAAAACAAACAATCCAATCCAAAAATGGACAGAAGACCTAAATAGACATTTCTCCAAAGAAGGTATACAGATTGCCAACAAACAAATGAAAGGGGCTCAACATCACTAACCATTAGAGAAATGCAAATCAAATCTGCAATGAGGTATCATCTCACACCAGTCAGAATGGCCATCATCAAAAAATCTACAAACAATAAATGCTGGAGAGGGTGTGGGAAAAAGGAACCCTCCTACACTGCTGGTGGAAATGTAAATTGATATAGCCACTATGGGGAACAGTATGGAGGTTCTTTATAAAACTTAAAATAAAACTACCATAGGACCTAGTAATCCCACTACTGGGCATATACCCTGAGAAAACCATAATTCTACAAGAGACATGTACCACAATGCTCACTGCTGCTCTATTTACAATTGCCAGGACATGGAATGAACCTAAGTGTCCATCGATGGATGAATGGATAAAAAAAATGTGGCACGTATATACAATGGAATATTACTCAGCCATAAAAAGAAATGAAATTGAGTTATTTGTAATGAGGTGGATGGACCTAGAGAGTGTCATACAGAGTGAAGAGAGTCAAACAAATAACATATGCTATCACATACATATGGAATGTAAAAAAAAAAAAAAAAGGAATGCAGATGTAGAGCATGGACTTAAAAAAAAAAAAAAAAGGTTCTGAAGAACCTAGGGGCAGGACAGGAATGCAGATGTAGAGCATGGACTTGAGGACACAGGGAGGGGCAGGGTAAGCTGGGATGAAGTGAGAGAGTGGTACAGACATATAAACACTACCAAATGTAAAATAGATAGCTAGTGGGAAGTAGCCACATAGCACAGGGAGATCATCTCAGTGCTTTGTGTCCTACTAGAGGGGTGGGGTGGGATAGGGAGGGTGAGAGGACGATGTAAGAGGGAAGAGTTATGGGGATATATGTATACATTGTAAAGCAATTATACTCCAATAAAAATGTAAAACAGAGAGAGAGAGAGAGAGAGAGAGAAAGAGAAAAAGAGAAAGGAAGGAAGGAAGAAAAGATAGAAAGAAAGGAAGAAAGAAAAAGAAAAAGAAAGAAAGAAAGAAGGAAAGGAAGTAAAGCTAGTCCGTTAGCTCCTTGACTTTGGTCTTTTTTTTTTTTTTTTTTGCAGTATGCGGGCCTCTCCCTGCTGGGGCCTCTCCCGTTGAGGAGCACAGGCTCCAGACGCGCAGGCTCAGCGGCCATGGCTCACGGGCTCAGCCGCTCCGTGGCTTGTGGGATCCTCCCGGGCCGGAGCACGAACCCGTGTCCCCTGCATCGGCAGGCGGACTCGCAACCACTGCGCCACCAGGGAAGCCCTTGACTTTGGTCTTGATGATTACTTTTTAAACCTGACACCAAAAGCAAAGCAAGAAAAGCAAAAATAAGCAAAAGGGACTACATTTGCTTCTAAAAAGCTTCTACACAGCAAAGGAAATCATTAACAAAATGGAAAGGCAACCTGTGGAATGGAAGAAAATATTTGCAAGTCATATATCTGATAAGGGGGCAAATACCCAAAATATATACAGAGCTCGTACAACTAAAAAAAATCTGATTAAAAACTGCATAGAAGATCTGAATAGAAATTTTTTCCAAAGAAGACATACAGATGGCCAACAGGTACATGAAAAGATGCTTGACACCATTAATCATCAGGGAAATGAAAATCAAACGATAATGAGATATCACCTCACACCTGTTAGAATGGCTATTATCAAAAAGATTAGATATAACATGTATTTGAGAGCATGTGAAGAAAGAGGAACCCTCATGCCTTGTTGAAGGGAATGTAAATTAGTGTAGTCACTATGGAAAACAGTATGGAGGTTTCTCAAAAAATAAAAGAACTATCATACGATCCATCAATTCCACTTGTATTTATCTGAAGAAAATAAAAACACAAACCTGAGAAGTTACTTGCATCCCTGTGCTTTTGCAACATTATTTACAATAGCCAAGATATGGAAACAACTTAAGTGTCCATCAATGAATGAATACTTAACTGCATGATAGATACATATGTAAAGTATTATTCAACCAGGGCTTCCCTGGTGGCGCAGTGGTTGAGAGTCCGCCTGCCGATGCCGGGGACACGGGTTCATGCCCTGGTCCGCGAAGATCCCACATGCCGCAGAGCGGCTGGGCCCATGAACCATGGCCGCTGAGCCTGCACGTCCGGAGCCTGTGCTCTGCAACGGGAGAGGCCACAACAGTGAGAGGCCCGCGTACCGCCAAAAAAAAAAAAAAAAAAGTAATACTATTCAGCAATGAGAAGGCATGAGCTATCAAGCCATACAAAGACATGAATGAATCTTACTTATTGAAAAGTGAAATAAGTAAGGCTACATTCTATATGATTCCATTTATATGGCATTTGTAAAAAGTAATTATAGAGACAGTAAACAGATCAGTGGTTGCCAAAGGTTTAGGGTTAGGAGGGATCTGGAGGGTTAGACAGACAAGGTACAGGGAATTTTTTAGGGTGGTTATTTTATGTGATACTTAAATGGTGGATATATACAACTATGCTTTTTGTCAAAACTATTATAACTTTATAGCACAAAGAATGAGCCTTAAATATGAAAATGTTTAGGAAGCTGAGGACCCCAGGATGGGATACAGGCTGTGACACAAAAATCTAACTATAGTACAAATATATGAAACATCTAAAGAGGCAGGGAGGAAAAGGTGCTAAGCTAAATAACTTCGGAAATGTGTGGTTTCTGTAAGAATAAAGGCAAAAGGAACTACACATAACCACTGTGCTATAATTGATAAAGTTGTTTCCAAAGGAGGTATGAGTAAATAATTCTGAAATCACTACATATTGATACTAGAATTAAACAATTAAGAAAATGAATGATGCATGATAGGAGCTGAGTTTTACACTGTTGACATTCAAGGTTACAGCAAAGCAAGGGGAGAAGACTAGAATGATCCATGTGGTAATGGAAACACCAGTTTAGAATCATGTTTAGCTTAATATAGATACAGATATCTAGAAATATTCATAGGTATGTGTATATACACCAGTTAATATACGCAAATATATTTCTTTTATCTGTCTGCTGAGAGGGCCTAGAAACAGTGGCACCAGAGTAGCAACAAACATACCTAGCACCCAGATCTTTCTTTGTTTCTAATACCATTCTCTAATAAAATGAACTAAGGCTCCTTGGAAAAATGGCTGACTCTTGGGCTGGGGCAGGAAACTTGCAAGATGAGCATAGGGCACCTTATAATGCCAGAAAGTAGAGAAGTACTCTGGAAAAAACCCACAGTGAGGGGGTATGTCAAGAGACACAGGAACCAATTTGAAGAGCTTACAGTTGCAAAAGCTAGAACAATCTGATAAGCAAAAAGTGACATTGGATTATAACTCACCTCGAAGTTATAAATATTTATTTTAAAGTATATACTGATACGGATAAGTGATTGAATACATAAATAGAGAATAGACAAATCTCCCTTGCAGAAGAATACTACATAATTTATGTAGATAATCTACTTTCAGGAGGTGGAACATAACTCTCTAGTACGTGTTTGTGTTGCACAATAGTGAATTCTTCCAAAGAGCACAGGGGGAAAAAGAGAGTAACTTTACAGTACAGAAACCTGACTAGCACTACTTCAGCCTTGTTGATAAAGGTCAACATCAAGACTCATAAATCATGTTGATAGTATTTATCTTTGATGTGATGTGACAAGAATGGTATTTAACCTCTATGGTCTTACTTCCAAAAACCCATAACCCAAGTCTAATCATGAGAAACACATCAGACAAATCCCAATTGAGAGACATTCTACAAAATATCTGACCACTACTCATCAAAACGGTCAAGGGCATCGAAACCAAGGAAAGTCTGAGAAACTGTCAGAACCAAGTGGAGCCCAAGGAGACACAACTAAATGTAATGTAACATCCTGGATGGGATCATATGGGAACAGAACTAGGTGAGAACTAAGGAAATCTGAATAAGATATGCACTTTAGTTTATGATGATGTAAAAATATTGTTTCATGAATTGACACAAATGTGCCACAACATGTTAATGATAGGGGAAACTGGATGATAGGACTCTGTTATCTTTACAACTTTTCTATAAATCCACAACTATTCTGAAATAAGTTTGTTTAAAAAAAAATGCATGGATCAACAAGCACGTATTTCTCAAACTTTTACAATGGTTCTACATAACTAAAAATGTATTTACAAAGACAGACAATCTAATGTCACACCCCAGATAGATACCGGTATTTTGGAGCCTACTTCTTTGCGTGTGGCAAACTCTGGATGAATCAGAGCTTCCCAGTCTGGGTGATGACACAATCTGCAAAGTGTTTTAAAAACACAACTTCTGGAATCAAATCACCCATTGTGGATACCAGATAATTCCTTGACTGGTGTGGGTTAAGGATGGAAGGTTACTTTGCAGGGATTGCTGTAGGGCAGGAACAATCACAGCCCTTTTTTACATGTTAATTTCTTGTCAATACCACTCTCTTCAAAGTTGAGTAGAATTTGGGGCAATTTGCATTTGGTCCACTCCAGAGGCATTATTGAATCAGGATTCCTATATCTATAGCTTACTCTGGAGATTGTTTTTGTTAGCAGCAGGCTTTGGTGTTCTTGCCGACTCACCATCCTACCCAAATCCCCAATCAAGAACTCAGCTTAATGTCTTCAGTCTTGGTTTCTAAGAAAGTGCAAAGCAGAGTAGCCTAGAATGGGCAGTTACATTCTCTCCCTTAGTCCAAAGCTAGATCTCTTCAGAGACTCCTTCTAACCTCCGTAGTTCTCAAGGTGTTACAACAGGGAATATGCCACAAAGGAAGACTGAGAGGGATCTGGTAGACAGAACAATAAATAGATTGGTTACTTGTAAATTACTGAATCAATTACTGCATTCAAGAGGAAGGAAGGTCCTAAAGGACTAGGCCTGCATCAAGGCACCATCTCTGAAATGGGATGCAGACAGCCACATCTGAAATACATTATACAAGAATGAAAAAAATATGGATGTTCTTACTAGAAGATGTTGGAATTAATGCTAAGTGGGCAAAAGCAGGAGATACCCACTACCATTCCCTTGCCTTATTATCTAAAGTTTTATTCAATAAAATATGAAATCCAAGACTTGGCTTCTTCATGGCTATTCTTTTGGGAAGCAGGTACTGAGGTGCCACCTGCTTCTGTTTACTCTGCTCAAGTGTATATTACTCCCATACATATGAAAATAATAATTTGTTCACACTATTCCACCGACTCCCAGGAACAATATGAAAACTCATTAGGTAATAGCTGTGAATCCCATGGAGTATTTATGAGGGCAGTGTCATTTAAGCGTAATTTACAGTGTTATTCTTATTGAATAACTTTTGGTGACCTGTGCTCTGAAAGTTTCCACTTGTTCCTCTTTATAGTTAATGATAAAATGTCATTCAAGCAGCAATTGAAAAAAAGATTTAAAGCAGATGTTTAAATAAGCTGTAAGACTGATTTTCTGAAGTGACTGATAGAAAAAAAAAGAACAATGAAAATAATTCTAGCGTGGAACAAAAAAGCATTGATATAAATTTGTAAATAATTTTTCAATAAAAATTGTAAAGTCAAAACGTGTATTTTCACACATAGCTCATAGATCACATAAATGCCAAAGGAAGTCACTGAAATAAATGTGTTTTTTATGAAAAGCAAAGTAGTAAAACAAGCAAAACAGATGCATAAAATGGGTAAATTTTCAGTGTATTAGTTATTGCTGCCTCAGGGAAGCTGTAAATTACAAATATGTTTTTAACTTTTTTTTTTGGTATTCATGAAAATATTTCAGAACTGTTCTTCCCTCTACAGCCCTTGTGATTTGACCCTTTCCTGATTTATAATCTTTTTTAAAGTTTATAAATCAAAGGGTACCAGATAGTTGGAGAAAAGATTCATGTACAAACTAAAATGTGAGGGCAGATAAGATACTAACTTTAGAAATATCATTGTTAAAAAAGGTTTAAAAGTTAAATTAAGTGCAACAGTTCATTTCATCTCCCTTTATCAAAAAAGTTACTTTTAATGAATATAAAACTTATTATTTTGATTTTTTCTTTCAAAAAATGGGCAATGCTACATACAATGACTCTGAAAGATTTAAATGACAAATTCTCATTCATCTGGTCTAACCTTCCTCATAGGGCAAGGTGATTAACTCTGCAGTGAAAACATCTGTAATGAGATATAGAGAAAAACTATAAATTAAAAATGCTTTAATGGCCTGGCAATGAATCCTTTAGACAGAAAAGTCATTTTATTATCCTATATCGAGGACTAAACGTTTCACCCCAGCACCTTGAGCCACAGAGAACAGAACAGAGAAAATGAACTTCTGAATAGCATTGCTTCCAGAGGACTACATACCCTAAAGCACACACCTGGCATCCATTCATGCAATCACAGTTAAGAACTGAAACAAAAATGGCAAGAGCTATTAAAAACGTTTGGTTCTCCATCTCTTAAGCAGAATATCAGACCTAGGACTGAAATTTAAATAACTGCCAAAGGTACAGATTGTAAGAGAGTAGTAGGTTAGATAAAGTTTACAATTAACGTATAACTCTTTTTCGTTTTTTCCCAGACTTATTGAGGTATGACTTATAAATAAAATTGTATATTTTGAGGTGTTCTGATAAAATGCATACACTTTTGTGTATACCACAAATCAAGCTAATTAATATATCCAGTACCTCACACAGTTAGATTTGTGTGTGTGTGGTGAAAACACTTGAGATCGATTCTGTTAGAAAATTTCAAGATACAGTATGTTATTACTAACTGTAGTCACCGTGCTATACATTAGGTCGCCAGAACTTATTCATCTTATAACTAAATGTTTTTACCCTTTGATCAATATCTCCCTTTTTCCCACCTCCTAGCCTCTGGTAATCACCATTCTACTCATTACTATGAGTTCAAGTTTTTTTTCTTAGCACCATTCTACTCATTACTATGAGTTCAAGTTTTTTTTCTTAGATTTCCCATATAAATAAGATCACACAGTATTTGTCTTTCTGTACCTGGCTTATTACACTTAACACAATGCCCTCCAGGTTCACTCATATTGTTATAAGTGGCAATATTTGATTCTTTTTTGAGGCTGGACAATGTCCCATTGTATATAAATGTATGGATAGGTAGGTAGGTACGTAGGTAGATAGGTAGATGGATAGATGCATAGATGCATGGATGGATGGATAGACAGACAGACAATCACATTTTCTTTATTCAATTGTTAATGGACACTTAGGTTGTTTCTGTGGTGAATAATGCTCCAGTGAAAATGGAAGTACAGATATTTCTTTGAGATACTGATTTTGTTTCCTTCAGATATATAATCAAGTAGGACTGCTGGATCATATGGTAGTTTGAGGAGCTTCCAAAATGGCTGTATTAATTTTCATTACAATCAACAATGTACAAGGGTTCTCTTTCCTCCACAACCTTGTTAACGCTTGTTATCTTCTGACTTTTTGGTGATAGCCATCCTAACAGATGTGCCATAATATCTAATTGTGGTTTTGATTTGCATTTCCCTGATGATGAGTGATGTTGAGCATCTTTTCATATACCTCTTGGCCATCTGCATGTCTTCTTTGGAAAAATGTCTACATTTGCCCATTTTTAAATTTGGTTGTTTAATTTTTGTGCTGTTGATTTGTACGAGCTCCTTATACATTTTAGATATTAACCCCTTATCATATATTTGGTTTGCAAATATTATCTCCCATTCCATAGGTTGCCTTCTCATTTTGTTAACTTTCCTTTTCTATGGAGAAACTTTTCAGTTTGATATAGTCCCACTTGCTTAATTTAATTTAGTTTTTAGTCATGAATGGATGTTGCATTTTTTCAGCTGCTTCTTCTGCATCCATTAAGATAATCATATGATTTTTACCTTTCATTCTATTCACTGGATGTTTCATATTCACTGATTTGTGTATGTTGAACTATCCTTGCATTGCAAAGACGAATTCCTCTTGATCATGGGCATGATTCTTTTAATGTGCTGCTGAACTGAGTTTGCTAACATTCTGTTGAGGATTTTTGTATCTGTATTTATCAACGATATTGCCCTATAGCTTTATTTTCTTGTAGTGTTCTTATCTGGCTTTGGGATCAGTGTAATTCTGGCATCAAAAAATGAGTTTAGGAGGGTTCCCTCCTGTTCTGTTTTTGGAAGAGTTTGAGAGGGATTGGTATAATTCTTCTTCAAATGTTTGGTAAAATTCACCAGTGAAGCCACCAGGTCCTAGCCTTTTCTTTGTTTGAAGGTTTTTTATTTGATTTAATCTCCTTACTCATCAGTGATCTGTTTAGATTTTCTGTTTCTTCCTGATTCAGTCTTTGTAGGTTACATATTCCCAGGATATTATACACTTCTTCTAGGCTATCCTGTTTGTTGGCATGTAGGTGTTCATAGTAGTTTCTTACGATCTTTCGTTTCTGTGCTATCAGTTGTAACAATTTTCCTTCGTCTGGTCCTAAGGTAGCAAGTCCCTTTGAGATTTTCTACAGATACTTAGGCTCTTCAAGATATTTCATACCTATTTTCCATGCTGGATGAACATATTAAGACTTTACTGGAATTTCTCATTGATCATCTTTCACAGAAGCACTTCTGATCTCTGAGCATGGAGTCAAACACCTTTCAACACTGAATGAAAAAAATTTTTGTTTCTCCTTGGATGACATATTTCAGAGCATGTTAGAAAGTCATCCATTATTTATGTTTAAATGCTGATTTTTTTTTTTTTACTGGATTTTTGTTTGTTTTCTTAGTTATAATAGAATGCTGATCCAAGCCACAATCACCAAACTGTTCTTATGTTGGTCCTCTCCTAATGGTTTCCTGTCTCTACCATTAATCCTTCTGTTCCAACCTGTTTATAGAGGCAGAGTAATCTTTGTAAAACAATCAGATCATCGCTCCCCTGGCTTCCGTTTTGTTATCAAGGCCTACAGATACTACAGGATTTGGTCCTGCTGTTTACCTCCCTAACTCTTTTCACTCCTCATCCACTGCTCTCCATCACACTGGCCTTCCAGCTGTCCTTCAAACAGGCCGATGGTGATAGCACCTCAGCGGCTTTGCACATGTTCCTCCTGTTAAATAACTCTCTTCACTGAAATTTTACTCCAACATTTTCTTTCTCGTTATTCATGTCTCAATTTTGAGGTGGCTCTTCAAAGCAGTCTGCTTTACCCACATCACTAAAGCAGTGCCCCTAATGCTATTCTTCCATTTTATCTGTTTAATAGCACCTGCCAACTCTAGAAAATATCCTAGTTAATTTAGTTAGTTAGCTAGTTAGTTCATGTGAGTCAAGAACAGAGGTGGTCTGAAATTTTACTTTACCTGCAACTTAACAAGTTAGTCTGTCATATCTTTATGGTTGCTTGCAAAAGACAAGAGACTGCTGGGTTAAAGGCAAAGTACATTAGTACTCACAGAGTAGCATTTGTTTACCCATCTGTTAGGGTGACTCAAAGAGTCAGGTGAAATGTGAACGCAGAGTGAGTTGTGTTATAGGAGAGAAATTCTGAGCCTAGGAAACTCAAAACTTTTATACTGGATTTAAGCAAACCTCTGCTGCAAAGGAATACACTACATATATTCTATATATTCCAAGGGTGTTCCCTTTACAAAATACTATCTTATGTTTTCACCATCATGTGTATGCTACTTATTAATTTATCACCTCTCACCTTTGAATTCACCATTTAAAATACATTCTGTGATAACAGATGGAATTCCTTTAAGTATTTCTCCTTTAATGTGAGCATGACTTTAAGCTCTCTCCGTACAGAGCGCTGGAGGGAAATTGCACATGGAAGGGGCCCTCCAGTATCTTCCAGCTGTAGCACAGGGTGGAAGTGTCAGAAACATGGATGTGAGGATATCAGGTAAAACTCTGCTGTAGCCACTGGCCCGGAATGCAAGAATCTTTGGCAGCCTTACAGCCCTGGCCTGGAAATAAGCTTTCTATGGCTCACTTGACCGAAACAACCGTTGCCCTAACGGTATCTCATCCACATCAGCACCATGATTTCCTCTGCTGTTCCCTGAGCAGCATGCCTGCAGCCTGAGGAATCCCATGCCCTCCTGTTTTCTCTGCAGTCCTTTGTACGGCCCACCCATGCCTCAGGGAATGCCTGCTGGGCCTCTACTAACACTCAACAGCTCTCCTGCAGCCCAAAGTGTTCCCACCTCTCTAAACTTCTGCTACCAGCTGCTGAATGCCTACTCCTTGCCTGCAATCTAGATGGTTGCCTCCTGCTTGCCCAATGATGGCAGATAATCTCCAGCTTCTCTCTACTATGGTTGAGCTTGAAGTGAGCTCAACCATACCTTCTCCAAATATATTTGTTACATCAGTCAGATATATGTGTGTATATATGCTTTCATATATATATATGTTACTCTCTTTGTAGAGTTTAATGATTCTATTTTAAACCTCCCCTGTGTGTATCTATCTCCTAATTGGATCCAGATGGATACAATGCAATTAACCAATTCATATTGTGAACCTATTTACTGTTCATAATTTTTCACTATCATTAAGAAAACAACAAAGAACGTCTTTGATCATAAACCTTTGCATGTGTCTGTGATTATTTCCTTAGACAAAACTGCTAGAAGAGGAAAATTATATACATTTTTGAGACCTTGATATATTGTTTCAAAATAACCCTCCAGAAAGGACATAATAAAAGTATACTTCTAGGAAAGTGTAGAATGCCTAAGTCCCATTACCTTATAATAATCATGGTTTATACAAAGAGAAAAAGAAAAAGGAATGCACTAAGATTGCCCAACAGCTTCCCCATAGCCTACAAAACATCTACCAAAGGTGAGTAAACCCACTTATCACAGCTTGTGTTGGACCCTTAGAGGTTATTACTTAAAGAAAGAAAAGTAGTATTGAATGGAAAATTATTTCTAGGTCCCTCTTGACTTGTAAACCCACCACACCCCAGTGCCCTCTCCACTTTCACTTATACCGGAAACCAGAACCTCGTCACATCTCATCTCTTCATTCATTAAAAACCCAAAGGACCTCAAAAGGCTTACAGCTAAGCCAAGTGTGAGTTTAAAAAGCAGATCAGTCACCTTAACCATCATTTACTGTCTTCCTGGAAAAAAGCATTCTGATTTCCAAACATATTGTAGTGTTAAAAAAAAAAAGAAAACTTTTTTTTAAACTAATAAAGTATTAAACTTTATTTCCTCAGTGAGGAGCATGATTAAATTCTGAGAATTGAAAGACATTTGCCACAAACACTGAAAATCTGAAATTCCTGATTGTTGATCTGGCTTAAATCAATAGACATCACTTTAAATTAATAATAACAGTCCACTGAATTGTACTTGTACAGACAACAGATCAAATTTTAACAAGCTGGTAGTAAAAATTAAAATTAAACTAACTAGGAAAAGGCAGTGAGTCGAGATGACTATAGACTTGGAAATCAATTGACTCACCTCCCAGTAAACCTGAGAAATTCACTTCAGCTTCTGGCCCTTTCTCAATCATTAACTAGGAAATCCAGAACCACCTTATACACTTTTTCAAAACCACCTGTATTTAACAGGTATATTTAGAAAGAGGTAAATGTCTATGCTCTAAGGTCTAAGGCACCTCACTGTTCCTAAATATTTGCTATCTACTCAATCACCTAGATTCTGGACCTTAACTCTTTCTTTAGACACTCAACAAGTGTGGCAGTCTTCATTTATTCCAAATGTATCAACTGCTTTGCCCAGGTACCTGGGCTCCCACAGGTCACGCTACAGTGACTTGATAACTAGGCTGAACCTCCTCATTGACTCTCTCTTTGTTCCAAACATTTTCCAGACATGATACTAAGTGATCACCCATATGAACATAAAAAAAGGACTAAATTCTCAGGCTGCTTGATTTGGTCACTTGTATAGACGTAGCCTTCATTTTTTGAAATAAGGCAATAGTTTTCCTACATTCTTGCTAATTAAAGTGTGAAGATTAGTGGCTTACTGTTTGTAAAAGCTTTTTGGTGTCCTCAAGAATAAGACCTCACTAATAGGCAAGGGGTCATTATGTCTCCACTGTGTTGCTTCATAACTGCACAGAGATGAAAAATATAGTAACCTAATTCCATTCTCATTAGTTCCATGAATTTACTATAAACTCCTGGTCAGAGCCTTGGCACTGTCCTATTAATAGACATATGAAAAATCAAGAAAAGAGAGCACAATCTTTTGAACTTGAACTCCTCGTTGACAGGGAATGAATAGAGCAGTGTTTTCTTTGAGAAGTCCCTGCACTCAGCAACCCCAAAGCTGAGGCTGCTTCAAAGAGGCTTCCTGCAGAGTGACAGACTCCCTTCCGAGGAAGAAAGATGGGATTGAAAGCTCTACTGGATCTCAGCATCACAGGGTTCTGCACATGGCAGCATTTCAAAGTCTCCCTTATTCCCTTCTGCGGGACAATGTCACTTTAGTAAAACGCGACTAGGTAGAAAAGTAAAGTGAAATCATGCAGCTTTTGTCACCTACTCAGCACCTCTAAAGCTCTATCACATCCCCCACTTTGTTGAGAAGATAAAAATGTTCAATCAAGTTTTGGGTATCCAAAGAGTTCAGAACCCACAATTTGACAATGACATTTGCAGAACTGTGGTCAGCTGAATAATGCCCCCGAAGATGTCCACATCCTCATTTCTGGAACCTGTGGATATGCTACCTTACATGGTAAAGGCTACTTTGTAGATGTGCTTAAGTTAAAGACCTTGAGATGAAGGGGTTATCCTGGATTATTCACTTGGGCCAAAGTAATTTAAAGTGATCAAAGTCATAAAATGGAGATGTTACCATGGAAGCAGATGTTGGAGTGCTGAGCTTTGAAGATGGAAGATGGGGCCACAAGCAAATGTATGCTGGTGGCCCCTAGAAGCTGGTAAAGGCAAGGAAACTGATACTCCCCCAAAGCTTCTAGAAGGAATACAGCCTAGCCAACTCCTTGATTTTAGACTTCTGAACTTTAGAACTGTAAGAACATAATTTTCTTACTGTCACCAAGTTTGTGGTAATTTACTACAGCAGCCATAGGACACTAACACAGGAAGCAATTAACATATATCAAGTGTCTATAATGAATTTAGGTTTGTGACTGCTTAGGGATCTCATAAGGATGATATTCATGACAAAGAATGAGTGCCACTAAAATCTCCAAAGACACAAGAAAGGAACATCCCAGAGACTGGTAGGAGCTAAATGGTGGCCTGGGATAGAGGCCAGAGCAATTCTCCGAAAAACCTAAAAACGTCATCCTAAAATGCACCCCCTTATTGAGTCATGTTCCCACTTGAAAAGTCTTTGGTCTAAGAGATTACTTGTTAAAACATTGAATGTGGTATTAAAACATGTTGATATGTTGTGTCCAGTCTATCTCTTGGGCCTCATTTCCTCCTTGCACAGCACATGCCAGATGCATCCCTGAAACAAACTCCCCAGTGCCAGGCCCTCTGATTAGAATGCCTGACTTACTTGGTATATGTCTACCAGCTCTTCAGGGCATCCAGGGTACACAACCTCTTTTCTAAAAAACTTTTCCTAACTCTCTGGATTCCGTCCCTGAAGGCCTAAATACTTTGTTTAACAAGACATTGCACTTTCAGTTTTACTATTAATGCGATTTATAGTATGATATAATTTGTCTTTTTAAAAATCTGCCTACCCTATTTGCTAATGGTCTTATGAAGGATGCGGAGAGACCTATCTTATGAATTCTTTGATTCTTGATATTTAAGTTTGGCACTCAGAAAATGAATGAACGAATAAACGAAAGAGTGCACGTTTTTAAAGTATGGTATAAGGCACACAAATGATTGAATGAGTTCAATTAATGTAGTTCAATCAATCTACAAGGGGCCTGGAGATTTCAACATGTTCTGTGGCAACACAATGCCAACTCCTGGCCATAGCTAACAGGGCCCTGGGTCACTTGGCTCCAGACACGTCTGTCTCGTTCCTGCTTCCTTGCACTGGTTCCCAACCATGCTAACCATCTTCCAATTACTCAAAATCAATATTCTTTTCCTTGTCTTAGGAATTTTGCAAATGCCTCTGCCCATTATACAATGTACATTGACCAAATCCATTTTCACCTTCCATTCCGCATTGTTAGCTTCTCTCTATCCAACAGATCTCACATTAAATAGCAATTTTCATAAAGGCCTTCTGTGACCACCCAATTTAAAGCAGATCCCCTATTATTATACTCTCTCATGGCTCATATTCTTTTCCTATATATCAAAACTTGTAGTCATATGCCTATTTATTAGCTAAATTTAGATCCCTCCCACTGGAATTAAGTACTACAAAGACAGAGGCCATGTCAGCTTTCCTCCCCACTACTGTATCGCTATACCTTACAAGGGCCATACACAATGTCACCGCCCAAAAAATATTTGTTGTATGGTTGACTAAATGAATGATACATCCATGAAAAACACATATGTGATCTCATGGCCAAAGTTTCCTAACCAGAGATGGATACTTTGCCATATGTTTTGTCACAGAGAATCAGTTAAGTAAACACAAATTGATGAATCTACCACTTTGTTTGTAATACGCGTTCAGATCTGTCCATTCTAATTCGAGTTTGCAGAAACACTTGCTATATATCATGATAAACAGGTGCTTATTTAAATAGGAATTACACTCAGGAAAGAAATAAAATGCAAACATTTTATACAAACATCAGAGTTTTTGTTGAAGAAAATAAAATGAAATACATTTGACACTAGATTGCCGTTTGCCCCAACGGTAAATATTACTTCTGAACTTAGTCCCTTTCAGCCGGAGATTCAGAGTATTACTACTGGTTCCTAACCTTGCACTTAAATGTGTTTTCAGGGAATAATAGAATTTGTACAAATTTCTTACTTCACAATTTGCTTTCTGTTTTATTTATGTGTTGTTTGTTTCATATTATAGAGAAACAATTCTATGGTATTATATCAATATGTTAAAGGTTCTACCTTCCGGAAGGTGTGAATTCTCTAGTCTAGAGTGATGGCTCCATTGCAGTCACCAGTCAAAGCCCCATAATTTTATCAGGCATCCCCTGCATCGGCAGGCGGACTCTCAACCACTGCGCCACCAGGGAAGCCCCTAGAGTATTTTTAAAAGGTAATTATGTTAACTGTGACTCTTACTAAAATAACCTCCAAGTTCTTAAAATAATTAATCTCTTGTTTTTAAGACCTCTTGAATTTCTGCTGTTTTCTGGGGCTAAGAGACTAAGAAGCATATACAGGGTAATGATAATAATTATAACATTTTACTTACATTTTTGCAGTTTTGTTCTTAAAGCACATAAGCACTTATTCTTAGACGAGGCTCAGAAGCATACTAAAGGTTTTGTTTCTCCTCCATGTCCCCTTATCACTGTAAACATCTTTATCACATTATATAAAAATAAAACTTTATCAACACTGTTATCTAAATAACTATGAACCACTAGATAGATAAATAGGTAGATAAATATTTGTTTCCCATACCAACAAAGATTCTAGTTTATTCTTCTTGGTATCACAACCCTCTACAATACCCATCACACAAAAGACCTCCAATAATATTTACTGAATTGAACAGACTGGAGTAGTGGTTGTATATATTAAATATCTTTTAGAAATTAGAACTTTAGGTTAAGTGTACAATCTATTTATAAGGTTCAAAATTGACAAGTAGTAAAATCTGGACTAGAAGTTACCTGATAGCCCAAGTAAAGCTCTTTCCATGAAATAGCATCTCTGAATGTTTTTTGCCATGTTTACGTATCCCTAGGAATTAGAAGTAATTGGCAGAACTAATATAGCAAATTATTCAAAATAATATAATGAATAGGTATGTAAAAATATCATTTCTTTGATTTTTGGTGGGTTTGGAATTAGTACAGTTGTTTAATCACAGGCTACATGGCTTTTTAATAGTGATAGTGGAGGGAGGGCTTGAGCATAAAAAGGATGGTTGGGGTAGTTGAAGTCCCTTTCATCAGGAAAAGTCCATGGCTCTATTTTTGCAGAGAACTGTACTTCTAATGAAAAAATAAGAAGAAGAAGAAGTATCCCTTCATATTTTATTTACAAACCCTTTGTGATCACTAAAAATTAATATGGAAAAAACCCCTCTAGATCCTAATCCAAAAATAGGGTTCTAAATCTGATACTACTGACCTGGAAAAAGTAATGATAGCACAGTGAAATGGTTCTGAGTGGGAGATATGGAGTTATCCCTGTTGAACGTAAGTCCTGACTTTACTTTTGTGTCCTAAGCACATAACTTAACCTCTATGAGATTCAATTGCCTCATCTGTAAAGTGGAGATTATGCCACCATGAAGTTTCTATCAGGAGTAAATAAAATAAAAGCTATAACATGCTTAGCAGAGTGTCTGACCTGGAACATAATACATGGTCAATAAATGTCATTCCTCTTTCCCACCCTATTTTCTCAGATGTAAAATAAAAAATTGTGTTAGCTCAGAAATATCAAATAAGACAGTAAGGGTACCACCAATCTCACACATATAGCACACATTTCCAAGCAACATTTCCACATTTCCACACAGAATCCTGAGGCACCAGCCTGGTTTTGAGAATTCTTCTCAACACAACCAATAGCCACTAGCAGTTGACCAAAACTGGCAGAGGAATTGGACCTACTTGTGCTATCCAGACTCGAAGGCACTAAGATTACCTGCCATTCTCTAAAACAAAATAGCAACTATAGTAAATGATACAGGGTCACAGGATTGTAGATGTGATGCCGTCATTTATCTTTTGAAAATTCATTTGAAAATAGAGTAAATGCGCGTATGAGCGCACACACGCACAATCACAGTGGGTTTTACTGAACTGAATCCTTTTTCACTGTCCACGTTAGAAAAAGAAGCACTTTTTCCTATTCACTATCTCCATCTACCCAAAGTCATATGAGAGCATTCCAAAAGAATGGGCCATGTCAGAATGATGAAGAAAATTCTAAGCTTATAGCATCAATTATATCACATATACACATTATTTCTCATAATCATGTAGTATCCGATGCATAGTGTAAATAGTTATTTGGGGTTAGAATCAAAAGAAAGGAATATATTTTCTTTTCAGTGAGGTCTGACTGGAACGTGTTGGTATAGCCGATTTAGAATATGTTAAAAAAGTAAATTAATTTTCACTTGATATACTCTCTTGCTTATTTTTATCATCTATCTTTATCTTTTAAATTATGGAAATATGTTGTTAAACAACGGGAACAAACTGGAAAAAAGGATTAAATGCCTTTACTTAAGGTGCATTTGTTAACAATTCATATACATTTAACAGTTCAAATGAAAGAGAAAATGGTGCTAAAATTAATGGAAACCAGCTAGAATAATCTGTGCCCTTCGTTCCTCTTACTAAAGCTCAGTTGCACCTACTGTGTTCCTGATGGTTGGCTATCAATCAGTTGAGTAGTGTACACATGGTTGTCAATCACATGACAAACGGAATGTGGGAAACTAGAAAATCTGAGGTTTCAAGTAAAGCAGCCAGACAGATTATCAAAATCCATTTTGTTGTCTTTTGTGATTTTACATTTGAAGACCACTATCCACTATTTGGGTAGAGAAAAGTATGAGAAATTAAATTCTCTGTCTTCCAACTCTGGCTTTTGTGACGCTACAAAAATGTTTTAGCAATTGTGATGCATGTTGATGATTGTCTTTAGATGTAATTTGATAAGCATTTGATTCATCTGTCCCAACCTTATAGCTAATTATCTAAAGCAGCATTTTAAAAAAGACACTTGATAAACAAGTTGCTTTCATTTGGTTTGGTTTGAATCACATCTCAGAAAAATCGTAATGTCTCTCAGGTGTATATTAGCAAGGTTTAAAAAGTCATAAAGAGTGTTCTACAGAACAATAATTCATTTGGATTTATCTTAGCATAAAGCTATACAAACACTAATGGTGTAAGGGAAGGTATATAATAGATAGAAGCCTGAAATCAATCTGTGCATTTCATAAGTTCTAATGATTTGATTTTGAAGTATTTAAATTGCTGAATAGATCAAGAAATAGAAAAATGTGGAAAGGAAAAGAGCAAGAATCAAGAAATAGTTCTCAGATACAAAACAAAATTTCTGTGCCTTTCTCCAAATTTTAAATGCTATCCTTGAGAGATGTTCTAAAATCAAGTATTTCACAACTAGATGGTAGCAAATTATTCACGGGTAGTTGGGTTAGGTATGAAATAATAATACAAATATTAGTCTACAGAAAATCTATTGTAATTTTTTATGATTGTACTTAAGAATAACTATTGTCCTCTAGAATGTCTGAATGTAGCCCAAAACATAATTTTATAGACAAATGGACCATACGATACTGACATTTTTAAAAAGTTTTTATTTTTCAGAAATGTCAGTTTCATAGGATTCAATCTATTATTTTTTTTAACAGAAAATACTTCTAAATGCAAACCATAAAATTAAATTATACCAAGTAGTGGAAGATTAGACTTAAGCTATCTCAAGAAATACTCTAGTTTTCATAGGAATGATTATATCAGAATGAATGTTCAAAGAGAAAGGTTTTTTAGGTTTTCAGAAAGTAGTTCAACAGGAGGAGTGAATTGGTCTGGAAGTTTGATTTGTCTACAGTCTAGACTACAATATTATTGTGAAATATACTATATTATTGTGAAATATACTATATTGTGAAATATACAAGCAAAGCATTTTCTAAAAATAATTTTTAATTAATAAAAATGTAGACAGTACATATGCAAAATAAACCTTTCCTACTCAACTCAAAATGTCACAATCCTCCAATTGTTGAATCTTACTATGTCATATTTACATAAGGAATAGAAATCACTTTTAAAGTTATATCTTACTATGTTGTATTTATATAATCAATAATAGAAATCATTTTTAAAGTTTAAAACATAATAAGACAATGTTATAACTGCCTTTTAACAGGCGTAGCTTAATTTTTTTCACTAAAATGTATTCCCCGTGAAAGTGGTTTTAAAGAGAGAAATCTATAAGAGAAAAAATATGTTTTACTGTGCTTCAAAGATCTTGGGCAGTAACAAGCTGAGCTTTTTCCTTTCACAACCCGTAACACCCCTTCTACACACGCCTTTTATAATGTAAAGGGGGGAAAATACCTTACTTTTCAGCTAGTGGAAAAGAAACATGCAAAATGAGAGCAGGTGCAGGAATTTCCGGTCTGAAGGTCAGACCGGGCTGTCATTCTGTTAAAATTGCTGTGGTCACACCCCCAGAGGTCACAGAAAAACGTTTCACCTGGGGAACTCCTTGAGCTGAAGAGCAAATGAAATCTGAGAGTGTTTAATAGCAGTAATAGTAAGATGTAAGAAGTAATGACAGCCTGAAGTCACAGTCCCAGGGAGACAGTTGACGAGAGTAATTTACCTAACACTTTGGAACCTCTGCAGTCTCTATCTCATAATTATCTGCCTGACTTGCCTTCTCTTCATTTATCCACTCCCTCTTCAGTCATTCTCTTTAATTCTGGGAATGTGCTTCCACAGTCTTGCTTCCTGACTTCTTAATTTGTCTGAGTCTGTCTCACAATTTGAGCACCTCACCACCACACACACACACACATTAACGCCACATTTATATTTTCTTTCCTTTTCTCTCTTCCTTACTAGGCCTATAACCTGCTTCTTAAGGAACTGCATTGTGAAACTCAAGGAGAAGATTAAATATTGATTGTTCCGGGCTTCCCTGGTGGCGCAGTGGTTGAGAGTCCGCCTGCCGATGCAGGGGACACGGGTTCGTGCCCCGGCCCGGGAGGATCCCACATGCCGCGGAGCGGCTGGGCCCGTGAGCCATGGCCGCTGAGCCTGCGCGTCCGGAGCCTGTGCTCCGCAACGGGAGAGGCCACGATAGTGAGAGGCCCGCGTACCGCAAAAAAAAAATATCGATCGTACCTTTTAGAATAACACTTCATTTTCTTTTTACTGTAAAACTCAGATGAATAAAATATTGCCTCTGTTTCTTTTAAGAATTTCTAACTAAATTAATTTGCCTTTCACTTTTATTCAACTACCACTATATAGCTTAGGGAACTGGAATAGAAAAAGTTATGCCACTATGATGTATCCTCACCAAAAATATATTTTGGCATAATTAAATCTTATGGCAACAATGAGGACCCAGAACCTTTGCCAGTTTTAAATATATTTCTGTATAATTTATCTATGAAATTTTGATCTAATCTTTGGAGTCACAGAAATAGGTAGAAAAAATAGCTGTAACTGATATTGTATTACATCTCTCAAATTTATTTTTCTTTTCCCACTAATCTGACTTTCCCTTTGCTCTTAATACAAACACATCACTTCAACAGCATTCACTAAAAAGTTATTCAAGCATTTTGCACATTTATACTTTCAGCAAATCATTTAAGAAAATCCAGCACCTAAAATCTGGATAGTAGTCTAAAAAGTCACAATTTTTCAGTTCATTTCCTTCTTTGGCACAATCAAAATCTCTTTTCAGAGATAAATTACAATGCTTGGCTCACACAACAGATATCAGTTGATTGGACTACCATATCAGGCCACAAAATGACCTTATTAATTGAAAGTCATTGCAAGAAGCGGCAGGGATTTAACAAGACTGGACTCTCAAACGATCAAAAGGCTCACTGAATCCAGGAAAAATGCCCCTGAGTATGGTATAATGGTGATGTGTGATGGCTAATGATACAGTCTTTATTTATGTCTTGTTCTGATAGTCAAGCATACTGAAGGGTGAACAGGATCAATTACTGAATGTTAAAGATTAATTAAGGTTGCAAGTATAATTCTTCTAGAAAATGGGATTTTCCCCCTAACTCAAAACACTTGGAAAAAGTCAGTTTGTCATCATGATTTGAGCAAATCATGTCAATGTCAAAATAAAAGCAGCATTCAGCTTTTCTATCTAAAATTGCCCCCTAGCATATACAGTTAGGTAGTTATGTGCACATTTGTGTGTGTATATAGTCCTGCACCTTGTTTTGTCCCTTAACCATTTATTCAAGATCTGGAAGCTCCTTCCCACTAGTTCATGAAAAGTTGTTTCATCCTGTGTAATGGCTCTGCAGCAGTCCACAGCATGAATTTTACATAATTTATTTAGCCTGCTATGTATTGTAGACATTGTTATTCCCATTATTATGAGATTACAAACAACACTGCAATGAATATTCCTGTATGTAAATCAACTTGGACATATGTGAGTTTATTAGTAACAATAGTCCTAGATGCAGAATTTCTAATTCAAGGGTCATGGCTCTTTTGATAGAATTCATCAAAATGCCATCCAACAAAAAAATATATGGAAAGACATTTCCTTAAACTTCACCAGCGGTATAATCAAATGTTTTGATGTCCAGAAAGTATTTAGGTGAAAATGCTGTCGCCTTATTTTAATTTACACTCTCCTTAAAAGCGTCTTGAAAATGTCTTTTATGTTATCTTTGTTTTTCTGTCTAGTCTTTGCCTATTTTTCTATAGGTTATTAAAATTCTTAAAATTGTATTAATTTTCTTACATTATAAACAATTGAGAATTAGATCTGAAACACACAATACAAATTTTCCATGCTGTCATTCGCCTTTTGACTATTATATTGTTTATTTCAGCTGCATCGAAGCATAATTTACATGCAATAAAATTCACCCACTTTAAGTGTACAGTTGTGTTGTACCATGTGATATAGAATGTTTCTGTCAACTAAATACCTAAATAGTATTCTCATTCCCTTTTCATCATTCCTCTCCTCTTCATCTTCCCAAGTAACCATGATCTGATTTTTATAACTACAGATTAGTTTTCTTGTTCTAAAACACTCTATATTAATGCATAGTATATACTCATTACCTGGCTTCTTTTGCTTAGCATCACGTTTTAGAGTTTGTCTATATTGTATCTATAGTGTAGTCTTCTTTATTCCTGAGTAGTAGTATACTGTGTAAATATACAAAATTTGTTCATCATTTCATCAACTGATGGACACTTGATTTGGGTTGCTTCCAGTTTTGGGCCAATATAAATAAATTTATTTACAAGCCTTCATGTGACCATTGTTTTTATGTTTTCATTTCTTTATATGACACTGTTTAACCTTTAAAAATAATACCAAACTGATTTCCAAAGTGGTTGGAAAACTTTACTCTCCATCCAGCAATATATGAGTTCTGGTTGCCTGATGTTATGTCAGTCTTTTACCTTTAGCTGTTCAAGGTGATGTGTAGTGGCATCTCATTGTGGTTTTACTTTGAGATGTTCAATACATAAATATGTTGAATATCTTTTAATATGCTTATTTTCCAGTAATATATTTTATGGGGATGTTGCTCAAAATTTTCTATTGGGTTGTCTTTATTTTATTGAGGTTTAAGAATTCTTTATATATTTTGAATGCAAGCTTTTTGTCAGCACACATACACACACAACTTTCACCCAGTCTGACTTGTCTTTTTATTTCCCTAACACTTTAAAGACCAAATGTTAAGTTTTCAATATTAATGAAATCTGATTAACCAATATTTTTCTTTTGTGTTCTGTTCTTTGTGTCATATCCAAAAAAGATCTGCATCTCCAAATTCCCGAAATTTTTCTATGCTTTGCTTTATAATTTTAGGTTTTACATTTAGGTCTACAATCTCTTTTTAAATAATATCCATGTTTTGAGTTAGGGGAAGATGTTGTCTTTTGCCCATAAATACCTAATTGTTCCAGCACCATTTCTTGCAGACTATTTTCCCCATAGAATTACCGGGGCACCTTTATTAAAAATACATTTTCCATGTATTTGTGGGCCTATTGCTAGACTCTGTTCAATTCCATTGACCTATGTATCAATCCTTTCACAAGTGCTATGCTATCTTGATTACTATAGCTTTATACTAAGCCTTGAAACAGCCTAAGTCTTCCTATTGTTTTCCTTTTTCAAATATGTTCTGGCTATTCCAGTATATTCTAAAATACATGTTTTAGAATAGCTTGCCATTTTCTTTAAAAAAAAAAAAAACAACACTGTAAAGATTTGGGGTAAAATTACATTGATACTGTATATCAATTTGAGAATAGACATCTTAATATTGGTATTGCCAATCTATAACCATGGTATGTTTATATATTTATTAAAATCGCTTCAAGTTAATAACTTCTGTATTTTGTGGTTTTCCATTAATAGGTCTTGTACAGTCTTTGTTGCATTTACCTCAAGTATTTCTTGTGTTTGGATGCTATTACAACTGGTATTTAAAATTTTTCTTTTCCAGTTATATGTTGATAGCATATAGAAATAGAGTTGCTAAAGTCACCTTGGTTTTCATAGGTCACTGTGGATTCCTTCAAGTTACCTATATACCTGCACATGCAGTTTCCAGATAAATACAGTTTTACTTCTTTCTAATATATATGACTTTTATTTCCTTTGCATGACATATTGCACGGGCTAGGATCATAAGTACAATGCTGAGTAGTAATAGTAAGAGGCAACATCTGTACCTGTACCTTTTTCCTGATTTTGGAGGGAAAGTATTCACTATTTCAACATTAAATGTAATTTAACTAGGTTTTTTGGTAATTTATTTTATTAATTTAAATAAAACGATATTCCTTTTTTTTACAAACATGCTTAGGTTGCACTTAGCCCTTGTGCTTGCTTTTAAAAGTGAAATTTTGGCATTTTATTTAGTCTGGACATTTAATGCAGACTAAAGCTCTTTGGTATCGTGACTTAAAAGGTCTTCCAAGACTTTGCAGCTTGGATAACATCTTTGGAAAGGTTAAATGAGGCAATTTTCTAAAGCCGTTGTGGGCACAAGCACAGGACTTTCTGCCCTGCTGAAAACGCGGGGTGGCGGGGGGGGAAGGGGGGAACGGGGTTCTCCCAGCCCAGCCTCCCCTCCCGTCTGTCTGCCTCTGGGTCCACAGGGATCTGTGGGTGCTGCGGGGCCGCGGTCACTTGCACCAAGCATCCCGGCTGCATCGGGGAAGGCAGGACCACCTCGGTCCTAGTGGCTGCGGCCTCCCAAGAAACTGCAGCAGGATCCGGAGCAGGCCAAGGAGGAATATGAAATATGAAATCGTTATTTACTAAATTTGTGTATGTATGTGGCCATATTTTTGCACTCTATTGATTTTTACTTTCTATTTGTGTGCAATTATCTCATTTTAGTTACTGTGGCTTTATTTTATTTTTATTTTTACTTTTTTTTTTGCGGTATGCGGGCCTCTCACTGTTGTGGCCTCTCCCGTTGCGGAGCACAGGCTCCGGACGCACAGGCTCAGCGGCCATGGCTCACGGGCCCAGCCGCTCCGCGGCAGGTGGGATCTTCCCCGACCGGGGCACGAACCCGTGTCCCCTGCATCGGCAGGCGGACTCTCAACCACTGTGCCACCAGGGAAGCCCTGGCTTTATATTTTAATGACTGTTATGAGTAGACTAATTAATTACTTCCCCTGCCTGACCCCAATTTTCTGGCATTCTTACTTCTCTTTTTAATATATAAATTTTATAATCAGCTTCTCTAGCTCTTCAGAAATTCTGTTACCTTTATTGGGATGTTGCAATTTTGATAATTTATATATTAATTTAGACAATATTTATTATGATGATAATGAGTCTATCTTATCCAAAGCATTTTTTCCAAGTCACCTTTTGTGTTCTTCAACAGCATTTCAGAATCCTTCACAGAGAACTTGTCAGTTTGTTGTTAGATTTATTCTTGTATCTTTTAAACAAATTTTTTTTGTAAGTAAGTCTCTTTCTTCTATTACATCTTCCTGAAGTGTCTGATTCCTTAATGGCCCTGCTTTTATTAGGTTGCTGAAGTCTACTTTCAGCTATTCAACATGCAACCAAGAGACACACTGCCAAATTTCTTGAGGTCAAAACATAGTCCAGATGGCATTTTCAACTTCCAAATTCAACAAAGCCATCAATATGTCCCCCGATATAAGCATTCTTCTTTGAAAATCATGATTGGGAAAGCAGCAAAGAGCAGAGTTAGAGTACAGAAGACAAAAATTCTGTAACTGGGTAATCAGGTGACACAAGAGATGGCCACTTCCACTTCTACCCCTCAGTTCCTGGATATGTGCATTTTGGTCAATAGGTTAAAGTTCATATTTTCTATATAGGACAGCACCCAACTTCAGGAAGTTGTCTCCCAGCCCAAACTGTAACATAAGCTTCAGTGAGCGATTCCACACTTCTGTAAGGCACATGCTTCTAGATCGGAGGTCTGTGATAAGACCAATAATTCATATGGGCAGAAGCATGTGGGAGACTGATTGCTTCTAAGACATTCTGTAAATCCAGTAGTGGTGGTGATGGGAGAAGCACTGCAGGCTTCTAACATCAATACAAGTAAGTGCATATCGAATAGGTATATATTCCAATGAGAACAAACCCTTCACCTTAATGAAGAAAGGATATCCAATCTTCTACAAGGTAGCTAGCTGCCACTCATCTCGTGGAACAATGTTTTGGATTCTGCTATTGGCAAGTTGGGAACTTGGCAATGGTAGAAGCCAGAGAACACGCTGCCAAAGGCAGAAGCCTAGAAAACGTATTTTTCAGAGGTCAGTTCCTGTGATAGAGAGAAGAACAGGACAGTAGTGGATATGAAAGTAATCAGGCAGATGACTGAGGAGTTGTCTTGTGATTACCCTCATAGATATTTCTACTCTTTTCTCTCCACAAGACTTTCTTTCCCTCTACCACTACATTTTATCTCCTTTGCTTATTTTTCTTAGTATTTCCAGTGTTTCCCCTTATGCATTTAAATATACTTATATCCTATTGATGATTTTTTCAAGTTTACAGTGATAACTTTTGACCCATAGTTTTAAAAGGGTAAATCAATCTTCATACTAACATCACTTCTGTCCCCTTTCTTTCCGGTTCTATTCGCAGAGTATATCGGTACTATCATTTTTACTTTTTCATGATTTTCAATATTTATTTTTTATTCTGAAACTGTAATTGCTCGGTCCTTCAGTTGAATAGGTTTACATTAGTCTTGGTCCTTCAGTTGACGGTTTGATGCTCATTTCATGTTCTATTGTCACCTACTTCTCCATTAACCTCTCACTTGTCTTTGAACCCTTACTCGAAGGATGAAAGCTTAAGTTTCTCTAATCCACAGCTGTATATTTGAACACAATTTTCATCTGGTTCATGAAAACTTTTTTTATGAGTGTTCTTTATTTGTTAATTGTTTCTGTTATTCCTCTTAAGCAGATTCCTTTTTGTTTACTATTCATCTTTTTTAATAAAGTTCTTTCTGGCACAGTTAATGGTAGGCAGTTCATATTGAGTAGAACGGGACACTGCTTCAGGCTAGTAGGGTTTCTCTTAGGTTCATGTAAGTATCGTATGAGATAGTTTATGCTATGACTGAGGTTTTTTAAAAACTCAAATTTTAGATTCCTTTTTTGGAATGAAACCAGATCTGTGCTCTTTACAAGGTTATTTCTAAACTGCAAAAGTTATCTCCCTTCCTCTCTCCATGTTTTTGCACTTCCTCCACTCAATCCTGACTGCCATAATCAGACAGAAAATACAAGGACACTTCTCTCTTGCATCTGTAGTGAAAGCCTTAGTGAGGTGGTGTTTTTTTGTTTGTTTTTCCATCTTTACTTCTCCTTCAGTGACAAAACTCAGTAGATGCATTCTGGCTTTCCCCCTTCAGAATTTTTTTCTGCAGCTCACCAAAAGGCACCACTGTGTGTTTCCTCATCAGCCTCACCTCCGATTGTCAAGGGGGTTGAACAGAGTTCTAGACAAAAGTCAATACACCCATTTCTCTTTCATAAAATTTAAAAATAATTTAAAATAATTAAAAAGAGCATTTTTAAGTTTTGGCCTACATGGTACCACTTTATTTACTATGAAGAACTCTGTACGACTACTTTTCCCTAAGATTTACAGTCATGGTGTCCTCTGTATAGACCTTCCCTTCCCTTTTCACTCCATTCCGTAAGAGGTCCTTCTCTGCTAGTTACAACGAATTACGAAAAGAGGAGCTTCAATTTTACTGACATCCTCATACTGGAACAATGCAAAAACTGATATTCAATAACAGACAGTTCCATTGAGCTTACAAAACATTCATAGATTTATGCCCCTGTCAATTACAACAACGTTACATATATTTTCTTGCTATTTCTTCTTGCAAGAGAAAAATAATCACATGTTCTTAATCCAACTTTCCCTATTAATGTGTAATTCTATGAAAACCAAAAGGTAAAAATGAAAGGACAATTATATTGATCCTACTGTTGTTTCAACATCAGTATACTTACATCTGTTCACTTGTCCATTTATTCAAAAATTATTAATTACCCACTAAGTCATATAACAATATTAGGGTCGTGGATGAATAACCCAATCACTCTCAGAGTAAAAAAAGACATGAAAATAAATGATATTCAATAAATGTTAAAACAGATATGCATATAAAGATGCAATGGGAGTACAAAAGAGAGAGGCCCTAAACCAAAGCTTTTATTCTGTGGCAATGTGCAGATAAATTATAAAGATATAGCATTAAAAATCAGGACAACTTGTTAGCTATTTCAGTATTAAAAATTGTTTGCTGATAGTCTGATGCCCTTTGGTAAAGAAGAGATAATGTTAGAAACTGAACTGAAGCTACCCTAAGGATATATAATCTTCAAATACCTATCATTCTGTAAGAATTTGATGAATGGGCAGATGTAGGTAACAATGGATAAAATAGGGTATCAGAGGTTTAGAAGGGAAAAAGCCTATTTAGATGCTTCTGAGGAGTGATGAATGAGAGTGCTGCGAGAGGTATAAAAACTGAGTAATTTCTATAAATATCACCACCTGGGAGGCTTTTTAGCTAAGCAATGGTTCCAATTGCCTTGACTTTTAAATATGTGTATGCATAATTTTTCTCAACACATCCTTTCAGATCTTATTTGAAATACAAAAACTCTTTCCTCTGTCCTTTTCCACACATTTCTCTGCTTATCTTGATGGCTTTCTACCAGAGAGAGCAGCAATCTTTGTTGATACTTCTACATTTTAAAGCCACAAACATCAGATGTGAAATAATAAATTTATAGTAATGAAAATCCACAAAATTGATCCATTCCATCAAATTCTCATTCCTTGGAATCAATCTGGAAAATGAGTATTTGGAGTAAATCAAATGATTTTTAAGCTTCATATGTACACTAAGAATTTCTCAGGTGAACCGATGGGCATACACACAGCTTTTGCAACCGTAACTCTAGACACGGAGGTCTTTCGTCTGGAAATTTTCTTGAATTTCAGAACTAGGTTTTAGTGCATCTATATCTAATAACATCTGGCATACAGGAATAAAACTTTTATTGACTAAATTTTATAATAATCGCAATAAATCAACTGGGTTATATAGAGCTAACATTTTAAGTAGATTTCAAGGTATAGTCATCGAAGTGTAGGGTTTATTGATTTATCATTTTCAAATAAGGAACCATTTTCAACTGATCTAAATTTATAAGAGGTTTTAGAGGAATATCACTTTCATAAACACTGCTCGTTTACCACCTTCAGACCCCCAAACCTTTCTTCCTTCACTTAGAGGTTTTCGAAAGGGTAGTTTTATAGTGATCTCCACCTCCTCATTTCCATCCACTTCTCAATTTATTACAATTTGTCTCTGCCTCCATTATCCAGAAACTGGTCTCATTAATGAACTCTAAACTGCTATCCAAAAGACACTTTCAATCCTGATTTGAATTCTGCACTGGATGAGATAATGTTTTCCTCATTGAAGCTCCCCTTCTTTGACCTTAGGGACCCTCTATTTTCCTGATTGTGTTCCATCCTTCCTTCATTGTCATTTTGGGGTTATTCCTCACACATTAGTGTATCTGAGGGTGCTATCATCATCCCCTTTTTACCTACTCTCACTGAGTATGTCATCCAACCCTACTAATCCAAACACTACCTATGGGAGATTGTATTTTTTCCTTCAGAATGCTTCCTACCTTTTCTATAGGTCCCTCTACAGAGGGCACATTATACCTTCCTGGCCCTTTTGATGGTGGACTTAGCCATGTGATTTGTTTTGGTCGACTGATTATGGGCATAAGGGCAATTTGCTGGGTGCACCCTGAGCTTTTGCTAGCTCTTTTAGCGTTTTGCCATCATCAACTGTGAAAAGAACATCTCTTGAGAAATTTCTAACCCAGGGTAAGGAGACACATGAAGCAGTACTGAGACGAACTGCAGCCTGAAGATAGTGCAATCGAGCCCAGCAGAGCCACATCTAATCCACAGACCCAGGATCAAAAATTAAGTACTTGTTATAAACCACTGAACTTTGGGATAGTTTCTATTTAGAATTTTTTAAACAAGTATTTGCTACTATGCTATTTGTTTGCTAATGTCTCTCAAATCATTCTCCTGAATTTTAAACAAAAATATCCAACTCTCATTTTAATGTAACCCATCTGGAAGATTCATGGGTACCTCAAATTTAACATTTATAAAAATGAACTTACCTTCTCTCTAGGTAAGCTAATTTCCCCATGTTATTTCCTATTTCAGTAAAGAAGAATTGCATATGTCTATTTCCCAAGCAAAAAATCCAAGGCACTATCCTCTCTTTCTCCCTCTTCCTAGACCTAATTGATCAATCACTAATCCCTTTGATGGTAATATAATCCTATGAGCTACCATGTTTTTCTGCTGCATTTTATATATCCCTAAAAGCTACTTTAATTTTTTTTTTTTTTTTTTTGTGGTATGCGGGCCCCTCACTGTGTGGCCTCTCCCGTTGCGGAGCACAGGCTCCGGACGCACAGGCTCAGCGGCCATGGCTCACGGGCCCAGCCGCTCAGCGGCATATGGGATCTTCATGGACTGGGGCACGAACCCGTGTCCCCTCCATCGGCAGGCGGACTCTCAACCACTGCGCCACCAGGGAAGCCCTAATTTTTTCATGAAATAAGGCAGAATAGAAACAACCAGAAGAAAAAATCCTGCTGATTATTTTTTTCTCCTCATCCTGACTGCTACTACATTGGTTTAAACGCTCATAATTTCTTACAAGGAATTCTACATGTACACGTCTAACTTCCTCCAAGTTACTTAGTCTCCTATGTATTTCTCCACTCTTCTTTCAGTGTGCCTTTTAGTGTCCCTTTGATCTACTTAAAATCCTCAATTGCTAGCTGTTTTCAGCATAAATACAACCTAAGAAGAACGTATGAACCCAACTTGCTATCCAAATATGTTAACACACTACAGCTCATTTACATGTTTTTTTAAAGTAGTCCCCTTGTCACGGAATCATCCCTTGCCTTCTCCCCACAGTCCATCCACTCTGCTGACTCCTACTCATCATTCTAGCTCCATTTCGCTGTTATCTCATCTGCTGATCCTTTTTAAACCACTCTATACTACCTCCTCCACAGTTAGGCTGAGTTAACTCGCCCTTGGGAACTTGTGAATACATCTATAACATCTTACAATACTGACTTATGCCCCTGCCTTCTGCTTCACAGACAGCATGAAAAGTGTAATTTATTATATCTAGTTTCTGGGGAGTAGTCTTATTTACCACTGTATCTCAAGCATCTATACATGAACAGTCAAAAATATTTGGGACATGAATGAATGAATGTAAATAGTTAAGGGGTAGGCAATGCTTTAACTTAGGGGTCTATGTCTTCAAATAAAATTAAAATCTACCAGAAACTCATCAAACTAATTTTCATTTAAGACACAGAAATTCAAGAAGAGCCTTCACAGAAAGTCTTCTTCAATCTGCCAAAGCAAGAGTTGGACACCCGAAGTGGCTTAGCACGTTATACAAACTTTAATCATCACAACATATGGTTATGATTTGTTTTCAAGCCTGACTTTCCCAGCAGACTGTGAAATCCCTCAGGCCTAAATGTCAATCTCATTAAGTTGTAAAATCCTAAAATGAGCACAGTTAAATCCCCTAACTGAATGCTCTTACTTTATATGTTACTGATCAATGCTTGTTGAACCAGATCATTCACTTCTTCAACAGTAATAGAGCTCTCTTATGTGCCATATACAAATCTCAGAGATGGGAATAGAGTAGAGGTGTCACAGGACAATCACCTACACATACATACTATGAAAACTTGCAGTATGGAATTCAGAAGAGGAAAAGGTGGTTAATTTTGTTCTTTCTACAGTTATAGGATATTTGAAAATCTAAAGGATTTCATCTTTAACAATGGCTTCAAGAAACTGAGTTGAATTATCCCCAAATAAGCCAGTATTTGTTACTATTCTATTACCAATTGAAGTAATGTATAATTGCACTTAAAGATTTATTTTGGTTTCAATTCAATATGGTCCATAATATTAAAATATAACAAAATCTCATTTTATAAAATCGTTACTAATCCAACTGACTTCTATTATTATATTTTATGAGTGTAGCAGGTCTTTTCCTAAGCTCTTCAGTGCTGTTGGTTTAATATGCATCTATATATTTTATGTCTGTTTTCAAGCTCTTATAAAAATTATTACTTTTGATGGATGTCCTGATTTTAAGAATTGTGTTTTCCTTTTTTCATATTGCATATCACCCTAATATTAAGTCATTTTAATGACTACTTAAAATGTGTAAGTGCTGCTGGGTGACATTCTCATTATATGCTTTATATCACAAATTCAGAGTACTTTATTATTATTTTTGAAGAGCTCTGAAAAATCAGTAAACTCATCATAAAAGAGCCTCTAAATTCTTTATGGATTTATCATCAAGATTGTATTTAAAATACATAAATATTATGATAAATATTTAATTAAAAACTCTGCTTTGAGGATATAGGTATATAAATTAATAATATTCTTCTATAACCTAATAAAACACTATGATATCTAACTCATATATAATGCCATATATTTCACTTTCTTCTACAATTAAAAGGGCTAAGCAACAGTAAATATGACTCAGAATTTAAATAGTGACTTTACTTCTACCGATGTGAGGCATAAAGAATTCCTTGATTAACAGCTGTGGCTATTGATAAAATTAGTCTATCTATTATATAGTCTTACTTTGTCCTTTTGAGTCCAAAATCATGTGGGGATAATTCAAATTCTAGGTGTATTTTTTATAGATGACATATTCTTACTCCATGTTTTCCTTTGTAATTACAGTCAAAAGCGTTTCAGGTATTTTCATTTAAAAAATGAAATCTGGGCTTCCCTGGTGGCACAGTGGGTGAGAGTCCGCCTGCCGATGCAGGGGACAGGGGTTCGTGCTCCGGTCCGGGAAGATCCCACATGCCGCGGAGCGGCTGGGCCCGTGAGCCATGGCCGCTGAGCCTGCGCGTCCGGAGCCTGTGCTCCGCAACGGGAGAGGCCACAACAGTGAGAGGCCCGCGTACCGAAAAAACTAAAATAAAATAAAAAATGAAATCTGAGGTCACTTGAAAATCTCACAATCAATGACCCTAAGACAGACCCCCTTCCCCTACACTGCCTCTCACAGCATCAGAGTGAAGCATGCTAATTGCCCTCTATTCTCTTATCTCCTAATCCACGTGGCATATACATGGTACCCACTGCACATGAGAAAATACTATTACACTTAACCATAAGCTCTCCAATTGCACACATCTGGGGTGCACTTAACTTCAATGAACTTCATTCTGCCTGGTCCTGATCATATCTTCAATTTATAAAGATCACTTGATATTTAGGTCCTACTATTTACTCTACCTGCCTTGAAATAATCTGTAAACTTAATGATCGAAGCCTTTATTTCAGATTCAGTCACTGATGAAAGATTGCTATATTCCAAACTTGACTGCTATATGATCTTAGAGTTGACACTATCCACTGTTAAATATACTGATCTTGAAGGGAAGCATTAAAACACTGTAATATATTAAGATAGATAATGATGATTTTTAAATTCTTTCATTTTTTCAAAATTGATAAAAGTTATTGAAAGGGCTTTGTTCTTTATGAAGATACTAATTCATATTAAATTCCTGATTTCACTAAGGGATACTGAACACTGTACTGAAACATTATGATTAGGTATATTACAAACTTTTCTTATAATACATAAGCGTAACTTTGCTTAAAATATTTTTGATTTCTGAGCTTTCTTTTAAATTATTCATCATTTTTTTCTGTTGACTTAGAATGCTACTAATCAGAAATTGCTAATTAATTGGTCTAGCAGACTTGAGTCTTAAAATTGCAGACGGTGATTACTTTTAAGAAATTTCTATTCAAGTTAAAATTATGGCAATAATGCCAAAACTCAGGATAAGCATGATAAGTGCTTCCATATCTACTGGCCAGTCTAGAACATATTAGAAGGTTACTGGGATACACTTTTTTTTCTTTTAAAAAGCATTTTATTTTGAAATAATTATAGATTCATAGGAGGTTAAAACTCCTGTGTACCCTTCACCCACCTCCCGCAATGGAGACATCTTTTATAACTTACACATGTAATACCAAAACCAGGAAGTTGACATTGGTGTAATACTATTAACTAGATACAGACCTTATTCAGATTTCACTACACTTTTGAATGAAACTGCCTATGTCACTGAAAATAATAATAATAAGAATCTTACATGTCCATGCCATTTGATTTCTGCTTCCCAATTACAAAGTTATTTCTCAAACTTTGTACAATCATAAAGCATATTTTGGACCACCTCATTACCAGAGAATGTTAGAGCTAGAACAGCCATTATAGAGCAACTAATTCAAACTGGTCAACATGCAAGGAAATCGAAGTCCCAATTGACAGAATATACTACCTTGAAAATGGGGAAGTTTGGATGGGACAGAGCAAGAATCAGAATACAAATCTTCTAATTCTCAGGCCAGTGTTCTTCCAGGTCATTTGATGAGACATCATGTGAGGCAAAGAGTGAGGATGCAGTTTAGCATGAGGGAAAAAGAGCCTAAAGGGAAATTTTGGCAAGGTCCAATTACAGGGTCAGCCTCTGTGATGTCTCTCAGAACTGAGGGACGGGAAGGGGAGGAGATGAGATGTCTGATGAAAATTAGATTTTTGCTTTTGCTTTGTGTGTGTGTGTGCACTGTCCCTTTGTATCCTTGCATGATTCTCTCTTATCCAGTGAAATTAAGAAAATTTACTGAAATATATCTAACTGTGGGTCTTTATTTCTTTTATCTTTCCTGACTTTCAGAGCCCCTTCAGTTTGGAAAGTCTTGCCTTTTCCTAGGTAAAGATGTTTTCTTCTTCAGTTATTTTCATTGTTTCTCCTCACTCTCCTGCTTTGAATATTGCTGTTCTTTAACACTTCTGGAACTAACAGTCCTCATTTTCAGCAAATCTATGATCCCATCTACAATAAAATTTCACTCAATTTCAGAGATATTATAATGCAAAACAAATAAAGCAAGAGGAATTGTAATATAGTATAGATTGCTAGACACAACCTGCTTCCAGAGTTATTGATATACGGAAAAATTGCTCCTGAAAAGCAATAAATAAGGAAAATCCTATGGTTTTTAGAAAGCAATTGGTTTAGTCCTCCCTCATAAGTTCAAAGTCTTTGTTATTCTAAATTCCTTTAGCATATCTCAAGCCCATCTTCTAACCATCAAGTTTAATACAATAATATCCTGTCACTGCATACTGGATTTTACATGGAATAAACCATTGTAATTTTAATAATCATTGTTTTAACTTCTGGAAACTTTACTTCTCTTCTTATTTGGAACATTCTAGTGTTGTGTTATGCTCTCTATATGTCACTCTCATTATTAAACAGAATAGTTTTCAGCCTGCGTATTTAAAACTATTTGATTTGAGTGCTCAGAGGCCCACACAGTTAAACCTCAGGGTGGATTTAACTCATTCTAACTCATTTAATGTTGGTAATTATTAGCTGTCAGAAACTGCAGTCACATCTCATTTTTATCAGTCCCAAGTAAAACAGACAAAAATAGAATATACACATACAAAAATAAGAAAATATAAAAATTATAAAACTTACTATTTTTTTTTAAAGCTTCAAGATCCAGTAATGACTGCCATGGGAGATGGGATAGAGTTTTAGGCAAAGAAAACCATAATTTCACAGAAACTGATTTGTGTGAGTTAGATGCCAAATGCTGCAATGCTTTTTAGCTGTGTGTGGTAGGTTGCCCAGGCTCCTGGATGCCTGTGTGCAAAGTTTATGTGACTTCTATGGGTTACTTTACTTTGAAGCTTCTGGCACTTAGCGGAAAGCCTGGGATCCATCTCTCCAACTCCTTGCCACAGTTTCAAAGCTCATCCTTTTGTTCAGAGTTTACTTTGAATTCAAAGATGTTATTGGGGTTCTAGAGAAGTTGGCATGGGAAATATTGAGGAATCACTTTACCTACTTCACTGGGGCCTCTGTTCCATCTGATGAGTTTTCTCAATTTAGCACTGACTGACAATAAGCTTGAAAGTATCATATACACGATTGGAACATCTCTATTTTCTATCTATTTAGAATGCCTTAACCCTTAATACATTCATTGATACGTTCTGGGAAATAAAGAGAAATATAATATAAAATATCCATAGCTTCAGTATACCATCTTGATCTGTGTATTTAAATTCCAGGCCATACTTTCTAAACTGGAAACTTACTATTACAATTTTTTGTGTGTGTGTAAACTTTGCCCATGCCACTTATAAAAAAGGGCAGACTGATTAGAATTGCAAGCTCCTTCATAGCGTGGTCTCAATCTTTTCAAAGACATTTCCCAGAATACTACAAATGCTCACCAAACTTGATTTTTAATAGTTAGTCATAGTTCCCTGAACCTGTTATGTTCTTTCGTGCCTTATTTTGCTTATTAAGCCTGAAACATGTTCCTACACATTTGCCCAAGAAGTATACTCCTGCTCATCTTTCTAGACTCAGCTCAAATATCATCCATTTCATGAAGCTCTTCCTGGCCCCTTCTACCATATTTGGACTCCCATAATGCTTTTTTTATAGGGCTTATGTGATAGTCTTCTAATGATTTATTTACGTGGATTTGTTCCAGTGACTCAATTTTCCACCATATACGGAAAGTCAAAGGCCTGTGATATGGGGGTCAAAAATCCTAACACTTTCCCCATCCTAATCCCTCAATGGCCTATTTTACAAACTGCAAGGAGCCCCAGTGGTTGCCTATGAGTTCTGCTTATGGCACTCCTCAGAGCTATATTTTTGTCATTTAATAATTAGCTAATACAAATACTGAATGCTAAAAATAGGTTATGCATGTTTTAATAATAAATGAAAGAAATTTTATAAAGGCAGGGCTAACCCAAAATGGTATTTTCCATGTGAGGGTTATATCAAAACATTTCTTTGGCAATCTCAACTCACATCTTTCAGAGTCTCCTTCCCATTTCTAGGTGGTACATCCTTTTACCAAATTCCAGACCAATTACCTGGAGCTCTTAGTTCATTAGTTTGGTTTTTCACTGTTATTATTCCTAACTCCACCATGTGCCTAACACTTTCTGAGTACTTTAGATACATTAACTCATTTAACTGAATCCTGAAAACAACCCTAGGGTGTGGGTGCTATTATTATTTGCATTTAATAAGGAAATAGGGAACAAAAGAGGAGATTAGCTTTGACTCTATGAGTCTTTCCAGGCTCCCTCAAATTGTATCATTATAGTATCATAGTACCATTATTATTGGTCACAATAAAATCTTACCAATATTTTATTAGAATAGAATGTTTGATATTAAAATATTAACATTTCCTTATATTTGTATAGTGCTTTATCAGTTAGAAAACATATTTATAAACATGATCTAATTTATTTTTTTGCAATGACACAGTAATGCAAGTCACACCATATCCATGTGAAGGGTGAATAAAACGGAGGCCTAGAGAGGTTGAGAGGTTAATTTGCACCAAAGTGCTTACTTTATGCCAAGATACCATTCTTTGTTTAAACTGGGCATTGTCATAGGCTAAATAATGGCTTCCAGTGATATCAGGTTCTAATCTCTGAAAAAATGTGAATGTCACCTTGTTTGGAAAAAGGGTCTTTGCAGATGTGATTAAGTAACTTGAGATGGGAGATTGCCTTGGATTACACCAGTGGGCCCTAATTGCCATCAAGTATAACCTTACAAGAGAGACAGTGAGAGAATGCACACAGAGAAGGTGACGTGAAGGAGCAGACAGAGATTTGAAGGTACTGGACTTGAAATCTAGAATTATATGCAGCCACAAGCCAAGGAACCCTGGCAGCCACCAGAGGCTGGAAGAGGCAAGGAGGAGATTTTCCCCTAGAGCCTTAAGAGAGAGTGTGGCTCGGCCAACACCTTGATTTTGGCCCAGGAAAACAGATTTTGGACTTCTGGCCTCTAGGACTGTAAGAAAATAAGCTCCTGCTATTTTAAGCTGCAATGTTTGTGATAATCTGTTACAGTGGCCACAGTAAACTAATACAAGCATGAACTGAAAGGTGTATTAGTTCTGGACTGATTAGTGATTAAATGAACATAGGTGCCCCCTAGTTTCTTGCTATATAAGGTCCAAAGAGTGAAAAGGAATCTAGTAAGTCTCAATTTCTATGCATTCAATAGGGAAGAGTCTCTTAATTTCCCCAATTTCACAAGAAAGAATATTAAAAATAGGCAAGTTGTTGCTATCGTTTCAACCCAATTTTCCTGCTGCATCAACACTCACCTTAAGACATCAAATGCATACATAGTTGCCACCTCTCAACTACTGTCCTTGAAATTCTTCTTGTGTCTCTAGATTATTGTCTTCTTGACTCTCTTGTTTGCTTCCTCCTTCCCCATGATTTATGCGTCACCAACCATTCACCTCTCTCATTGGGTTTCTGTCCTCAAAGCTTTCTAGGACATGTCCCTCTTCTTCTTCTATATTCTCTAACTATGTGATTCCCATCTTCCCCCATGTTCTTAGCTTATTTGATTCTTTAACCGCTTCTTCATCCACCTCCTCCTTTCTGGTTTCCTGAAATTTCTGAGATTTTAAAACTTACTTCCTTTGCTAATGTTTACTCATCAGGTTTTTTTTAAAGCTACTGCTATGAACTCTTTAAAAGAGCTTAGCGTTAACAACAAATTCCCATATCCCATGTGCAACAGAGTTGTATAGCATCATTTTTCTAATACAGTTTACATTTCTGAAAATGTGAGAGAGGTGTGATGCTTTGATTTGTAACAATCATCCTTTTGCTGATGTACCACATTCTGTGAGTCTGTGCCAGCATACTTTTTTCCTAAACTGAGCTGACACAGCTTTTGAAGTAATTATTGCAGGACCTTAATTTCTTAAAATGCCCATTTTACATCCTTTGAATCCAGTTACTGTCTAAGATAAAGAAACGAGACACTAGAGTGGAATCTTTATCAGTAGGTCCAAATCATAATCCTTATAATGCAACGCCTGGGCCTTGCCACTGGGGTCTATTGACAAGACCATAACAGCCAAGCTGATGATTTAGTGTTCAGTTCACCCAGTTTAGCAGGACTGACAGCTGAGCATCAGAAACTCTGCCTACCTGCAAATTCATAAGTGGTTCCTGGAAACCACCTACCCGAATTTTATTCATGTATTTGCTTATTTATATCCTGACTAGCTCCAAACAAGAATTTAAGGCAGCTAATAGAGATAAAATACATTAAAAGAGGCTAAGACCAAAAAAGGGGAAGCACGTTGATCATGTGAGGCTTCGCCAAAACTTCAGCACCAAGATTTCTAAGCAGGCAAAGAGGGAAAATAATTGTAACTCAGTTCAGTGAACTCAGCTCTTCTTCATCTGAAAACTACAAAGAAATTTCTCCCAAAGGTCCTCAAGAAAAAGATCCTGCACAGGAGATGAGCACTCTCCTTACATGTGACACCACAAACTTCCACAGGGCCATTTACAGTACTCATAAATATAAGTCCTTGGTATCAAAATAAAGTATTAGCGAATAAAACACTAGTCTAAGGGAAGGTGAAAATTTGATCTGTACAATTCAGCTATGCTATCGGGAATCCCACAGTCCAAACAACATATCTGACACTTTCCCAAATCTCTCTGTTTTTACTGTCATTTCCCATTACTACTGGTAATTTCTCTTTATATCTCTAACTTTTGAAAAGCTACAGATCTGTCAAAGGCTACTTCAGATATGACCTTCAGGCATGTAATAGAGTGAATAAGAGCAGAAGATTTGGAGTCAGAAAGAGCTAGGTTAGAATCCTGGCACATTTCTGTACAAACTGTGTGAACTTAAGCAAGTTAATTAAATTATCCAAGCATCTGCTTCCATATCTTTACAGCGGAACTAAAATTCTGTCCCATAAAATTACCAATAGCTTTAAATCTAATACTGGAACATAAGAATTCAATAAATGATAACATTAGCTGGCTAGAAGAGCATTTTTTAACGTCATTTCTCTCTTCGTGTTCACACAGAAGCATGGTGTAGTGTAAAGATACATAAGATATGCAGCCATGTTCTGGGAGGACCTTCAAGAGGGTGGAGGACTAAGATGCGGCGATCACCTTCCTCCCCACAAATACATCAAAAATACATCTACATGAGGAACAACACCTACAGAACACCTACTGAATGCTGGAAGAAGACCTCAGCCTTCCCAAAAGGCAAGGAACTCCCCACATACTTGGCCATGTGGCTGACAGGGTTTTGGTGCTCTGGCCGGGTGTCAGGCGTGAGCCTCTGAGGTGGGAGAGCTGAGTTCAGGACACTGGACCACCAGAGACCTCCCAGCCCCACGTAATATCAATCGGTGAAATCTCTCCCAGAGCTCTCTGTCTCAATGCTAAGACCCAGCTCCACTCAACAACAAGCAAGCTCCAGGGCTGGACACCCCATGCCAAACAACCAGCAAGGCAAGAACACAACCCCATGCCCATTAGCAGAGAGGCTGCCTAAAATCATAATAAGGTCAAAGACACCCCAAAACACCCCACTGGACGTGGTCCTTCCCACCAGAAAGACAAGATCCAGCATCATCCACCAGAACACAGGCACCAGTCCCCTCCACCAGGAAGCCTACACACAACGGACTGAACCAGCCTTAGCCACTGGGGGCAGACACCAAAAACAACGGGAATTATGAACGTGCAGCCTGCGAAAACGAGACCCCAAACACAGTAAGTAAAGCAAAATGAGAAGACAGAGAAATATGAAGCAGATGAAGAAGCAAAGTAAAAACCCACCAGACCAAACAAATGAAGAGGAAATAGGCAGCCTACCTAAAAAGAATTCAGAGTAATGATAGTAAAGATGATCCAAAATCTTGGAAATAGAATGGAGAAGATACAAGAAACATTTAACAAGGACCTAGAAGAACTGAAGAGCAAACAAACCATAATAAACGACATCATGAATGAAATTAAAAATTCTCTAAAAGGAATCAATAGCAGAATAACTGAGGAAGAAGAACAGATAAGGGCCGTGCAAGATAAAATAGTGGAAATAACTACCAAGAGCAGCATAAATAAAAAAGATTGAAAATAATTGAGGACAGTCTCAGAGACAACATTAAATGCACCAACATTTGAACTATAGGGGTCCCAGAAGAAGAGAAATAGAAAGGGATTGAGAAAATATTTGAAGAGATTATAGTTGAAAACTTCCCTAATATGGGAAAGAAAATTTATCAAGTATCTTTTCTGACCACAATGCTATGAGACTAGATATCAATTACAGGAAAAGATCTCTAAAAAATACAAGCAGATGGAGGCTAAACAATACACTACTTAATAACTAAGTGATCATTGAAGAAATCAAACAGAAAATCAAAAAATACCTAGAAACAAATGCCAATGGAGACATGATGACCCAAAACCTATGGGATACAGCAAAAGCAGTTCTAAGAGGGAAGTTTCAATAAAACTAAAAGCTGGTTCTTTGAGAAGATAAAAAAAATTGATAAACCATTAGCCAGACTCATCCAGACTCAAATCAATAGAATTAGAAATGAAAAAGGAGTATGGAGAGATATACCATGTTCTTGGATTGGAAGAATCAACATTGTGAAAATGACTATACTACCCAAAGCAATCTACAGATTCAATGCAATCCCTAGCAAACTACCATGGCATTTGTCACAGAACTAGAACAAAAAAGTTCACAATTTGTATGGAAACAGAAAAGACCCCGAATAGCCAAAGCAGTCTTGAGAACGAAAAATGGGACTGGAGGAATCGGGCTCCCAGACTTCAGACTATACTACAAATCTACAGTAATCAAAACAGTATGGTACTGGCACAAAAACAGAAATATAGATCAATGGAACAGGATAGAAAGCCCAGAGATAAATCCACACACATACGGTCACCTTATGTTTGACAAAGAAGGCAAGAAAATACAATGGAGAAAAGGCAGCCTCTTCAATAAGTGGTGCTGGGAAAACTGGACAGCTACATGTAAAAGACTGAAATTAGAACACTCCCTAAAACCATACACAAAAATAAACTCAAAATGGATTAAAGACCTAAATGTAAGGCCAGGCACTACAAAACTCTTAGAAAAAAGCTTAAGCAGAACACTCTATGACATAAATCACAGCAAGATCCTTTTTGACCCACCTCCTAGAGAAAGGGAAATAAAATCAAAAATAAACAAATGGGACCTAATGAAACCTAAAAGCTTTTGCACAGCTAAGGAAACTATAAACAAGATAAAAAGATAACAGTCAGAATGGGAGAAAATATTTGCCAACGAAGCAACTGACAGAGAATTAATCTCCAAAATATACAAGCCGCTCATGCGGCTCAATATCAAAAAAAGAAACAACCCAATCCAAAAATGGGCAGAAGACCTAAATAGACATTTCTCCAAAGAAGATGTACACATTGCCAACAAACACATGAAAGGATGCTCAACATCATTAATTATTAGAGAAATGCAAATCAAAACTACAATGAGGTATCACCTCATACCAGTCCGAAAGGCCACCATTAAAAAATCTATGAACAATAAATACTGGAGAGGGTGTGGAGTCAAGGAAACCCTCTTGCACTGTGGGTGGGAATGTAAATTGATACAGCCACTGTAGAGAACAGTATGGAGGTTCCTTAGAAAACTAAAAATAGACCTACCATATGACAAGGCATTACCACTACTGGGCAAATACCTTGAGCAAACTATAATTCGAAGAGTCATGTACCACAGTGTTCACTGCAGCACTATTTACAATAGCCAGGACATGGAAGCAATCTAAGTGTCGACAGATGAATGGATAAAGAAGATGTGGCTTATGTATACAATGGAATATTAGCCAGAAAAAGAAATGAAACTGAGTTATTTGTAGTGTGGTGGATGGACCTTGTGTCTGTCATACAGAGTGAAGTAAGTTAGAAGGAGGAAAACAAATACCGTATGCTAACACATATATATGGAATCTAAAAAAAAAAAGGTTCTTAAGAACGTAGGGGCAGGATAGGAATAAAGACTCAGACGTTGGGAATGGACTTAAGGACACGGGGAGGGGGTAGGGTAAGCTGGGGCAAAGTGAGAAAGTGGCATGGACATATATACACTACCAAATGTAAAACAGATAGCTAGTGGGAAGCAGCCGCATAGCACAGAGAGGTTAGCTCCGTGCTTTGTGACCACCTAGAGTGGTGTGATAGAGAAGGTGGGAGGGAGACCCAAGAGGGAGGGTATATGGGGATATATGTATAGCTGATTTATTTTGTTAACACAGTGTTTATTTATTTATTTTGTTACAGTGTTAACACAACACTGTAAAGCAATTATATTCCAGTAAAGATGTTAAAAAAGAAAAAAGATACGCAGCCATGTTTAGTTCATTTTTTATCAGCTACGTGACACTACTTACATTTAGGTACTCACATGGCCTCAAAGATTCCTGCCCATTGGTTTACATCTCCTAGCCTGTTTCTGGGTTTCTGACCCACAGGAAGTGAGATGATAAATACTGTCATTTTAAGCAGCTAAAGATGTGTTAATTTGTTACACTGCAATACAAAACTAATACAGGCATGTTGGTTAACCATTATGATGTTAAGCTGTCTCGTGTGTAAAATGAAGATAATGGCATTCATTGTCCAGAGGTGTTGTGAGGGTCAATTATAAGTGTACACATATTTATAAATACCAAATAATATAAAATCTGGGATGGCATTATTAATCTTAGAAACATATGGCACTTAGGGATCACTTTGGTAGTCTGGTAATTTCTTCACGGCTCTTATCTCCCCCCATTATATTGTGAGCTACGGAAAGAGGAAGCTTCTATCTTATTTCTCTTTGGATCTGAATAAAAAATTCTTGCAAAATTAGTCATGATGACAGAAATCAGAATAGTGGTTGCCTCAACAGGGCAGAGGAGGAGATGAGCCTGGGAAGGGACACCAGGAAACTTACGGAGTTTGAAAATAATCTGTATCTTAATCTGGGTAGTAAACATATGTAAAATTCTTCAAGCTGAGCCCTTAATGTTAGTGTACTCATGGATTTTTTTGTATTTAAATTATCCAATTTTTGAAGATGCTGTTGAATTAATCCATGATAAACATAATATTATTTTTAGTGGAATATATATTTTTCATTACCTCAGCAAATTTGACAGGAAATGAAATGGACACATACTAGGTTTTCCAGAGTAAAATCCACAGCAGCAGCTATACTACACTTTCAAAAATGGCAAGATGAATATCCTGTCCCTGGCGGAGAGTCTCAGGGTTGTCAGGGAAAGCTTTACAGATAAATGGCTTCAAAACAGACCTTTCTAAAAACAATAAATGAATAAACAAATAAATAAGCAAATCAAAATCATAGAAGTTGCTCATTCAGTCCTAGCTTGTGACTTAGATATTCCTATATCTCAGTACCTCCAGGGTTCAATAATCAAATGTTACAGTCACCAGCATATTTGAAAATTAAAATTACGTATTTAAATGGTATTCACAAATTATTTAGCTTTGATAAGGAAAATAAAAGACATGATACTCATGGAACACCAAGGCTAATGGTAAAAATAGCAAAGGGGCACGTGCTTCTGGGATCCTTTCTTGAAACAACATTGAACTCTCACTGGCGGAGTCAGCAGGTTAATGAAGAAATCTCTTTGGCACAGCACGTGTTCAATCCAGATTGACATTACTTGAGACATCGTTTTAACAAATGCTGGTTCATCAATACTCAGCCAGCTGACTGACCTGAGTTAAAATTGGAAAAATGCCACTTGCTTCAAGGACTGAATGCCTGCAAAATCATTGCATGGAAGAGTGAGAGGCAACAATCTGAGGAAAATCAGAAGATACGCAGCATTCAGTGTCAGAACACTGCAATGGTTTACTCACTTCAGCGAATCTAAAGCCTGTTTTAGAAAGTAGCACAGCAGACACTTTTCATGACTTCAATCTCAAGAAACCAGGAAAATCCTCCTATTATCATCCTTAACTTTCAGACTTAGTCTCAGAGCTTGAAGAGACTCAGAGATCACCAAATCCAAACTCCTCTATTTGCAGGGCAAAAAAAATACAGCCCAGAGATTAAGCTTCTGGGAGAAGAGAGGATCAAGAAAGGACTTATGTTAATGTAATCATTATTCTCATTTTAATATAAGACAAATATATCAGTGTAGTAATTAATTTTAAGAATTATAAAACATCTACTTTATGGAAAATCTTGTAAAGGATTTTGAAAAACTATTTTCGGTTCTCTGGTGAGGTAATAAAAACTCAAAACTTTCTTCTGGTCACTGAGAAATCTCTGGTCAGTGAAATACAGAGGACAAGAATAAATGCATTGTCACTACACAATTTGTGGTCAGTGGAGAGGGAAAAGCAGAAAACACAGGTGGAGTCTGAGCAGGTTCAAGCACAGATTTAACTTTTCTTGTCCCCCAACCCTCTGGTTTCCCTGATAACAGACATCCCTCCTTGGGTCAACAAGAAATGACTACATAAATGAAGTTAATGATATTCAGGAGGCTGAGAAACTGCAATTAGAAAGCCCCACTTGGGGGCTTCCCTGGTGGCGCAGTGGTTGAGAGTCTGCCTGCCGATGCAGGGGACATGGGTTCGTGCGCTGGTCCAGGAAGATCCCACATGCCGCGGAGCGTCTGGGCCCGGAGCCTTTGCTCCGCAACGGGAGAGGCCACAACAGTGAGAGGCCCGCATATCGCAAAAAAAAAAAAAAAGAAAGCCCCATTTGGAAAGGTCTGGAGAGAAATTTAATAAGTGTTGGTGCTGCACACAAATGACTAGACTATGGGAGGAAAAAAAACTCAAGTGTTTTAAGAAAGGCATTAAACTCATCTGAATGATCAATCACTCCTTACTGCCGCACGTATCTATTGTTTCTTCCTCTGGTTTGGACGCAGTCAAGGTCAACATTGTGAATGTTCACAAATCCATGTGGTCTGCCTAGGACTACTTGTCAGCATTGGTTACCAGAAAGAGTTTTGATCTGGGGTGCTACCAATTTCAATGAGCTGGTAAACTAAGTAGACTGGCTGGAAATTAGAGCAATTTAGCCACTTGCTGTTTAGATCACTCTCCCTGCTGCTTAGATATGCCTAAGAGTGTCAAGTCTGCCCAGAGGGTAGTTGGCACAGAAGCAGGTATCAAGGTAAGGAACTTGTGCAACACTACAGCACTAGTCACAGGAGCTAGCACCCAAACAAGGCTTCATGACTCCCTGCCCAGTGTTCTTTCTACCCCATCAGATATTCACCCATGAAGGTATCTTCCAAATTCACTTCTACCCTGTACAAAATTTGAATATATGCATTTAACAGTATAAACAGAAGCTAGAGGCAGACCGAGTACGACAGTTATATGAACAGTTAGTCTTTGTAAAAGCCTCTCTAACTCCACTTCTGGACAACCTTAAGTAACATCCTTCTTCATTTTCCATCACACTACCTGTTACCAATTAGAATCACGTTTACACGAGGATAGCAATTCCCCTATGGGAACACTACCCCAGGTCTCAGAGTCCTCAAGTTATGTCTCTAGTTGCTACTGTCCAATCTGATACGAGCAACTCCATCCTCTGTCCCACATTTTATTTTCCTCGACTTCTCAGCAAGTTGCCTGCCCTGTGCCTCCTTGCCACCTAGGAGGCATGCTCTTTAAACAGCAGCTAATGAATAATTTGCAAGCAATTATGTTTTTATGCTTTGCTCCATTTAGAGCCAGAAATACCAAGGTAATCTAGTTCAAGCTCATCATTACATAAATGAAAAATGTTAGCCCACAGAATTTTACACTTTATCTAACATCCTAAAAATAGTAGAACTACAACCCCCAATTCTGGACACCTAACAGTGATTTATTTTCTACTTTACTATGATGCCTCAAATCATACTGATCACGCTACCTCTGTAAAGAACTAGCTAACATGCACGAACCATTCTAATATGTTAACCAGTATTATTTTTTAATCTCCAAAAATAAAGTTTATCCACAGAGATATAAGTATATTAATGTGTAAAAGTATACACTGCTGTGAAATTTGTAAGATAACAAAGGATTAGAACAAGGCTTGACAATCCAAGCACTCTGTTTATTTTTAAACACAAATACAGTTGCTCCTTGAATAACTTGATGTTTAGGGGTTCCAACCTTCCACACAGTCAAAGATCCACATATAACTTATAGTCGGCACTCCATATACGTGGTTCGTCTGTATCCATGGTTCAGCATCTGTGGATTCAACCAACCCGGGATCATGTAATACTGTAGTATTTATTACTGAAAACAATCCACACGTAAGTGGACACATGCAGTTCAAACCCATGTTGTCCAAGGGTCAACTGTATTCTATTTAGCATGAAACTGAAACTCATTTCAATTTTGCCACGAAATACAACTAGAATGTTCAGATGGTACTTGAGGAAACCAGAATTTTCTTAGAACACATTACAACCTGGTTTTTTTTTTTTTGCAACTCTTTCATCCAGAAAAAGTATTTTCTAGCCAAAAACAAAGGAATTATTTTGACATATTCCACCTGATGCATTGATAAATAAAATTTCTTCCATCTTTGAAAAACATTCAAAGTAATTATTGGGAAAACGTTCATTTTCTTCATTAAAACCAGTTATCTAAAAAGTTACCAGATAGGAAAAGAAAGTAACAGGATAAAACTGTGTTTTAAGAGTAATGAAGAAAATTTCTGGATGGATGTAAAAGCTACTGGATAACAGAATTGCATGGCAAACCCAAGATCTTTTTTTCATGTAATCTGATAAACTACTGCTATTCCTATTTCCTTCTCACTGCTAATGGTGTTAACTTTGTCCCAATTACTCACTCAAAATCCAATCTTATTTAATTTTTCTCTCTCTCTGACCACCTCTCATTCAACGAGTAATCAGTTCCTACTGGGTCTATATTCTCAATGTTTTATAAACAAACATTCTTCTTTCCCTTCCCACTATTACAGTCTCAGTACAAATATACCTGTTGCTTGCTTCCCTCCAGTCTCACTCAGTAGGAAGCATCAGGTACCTGACTGCAAGAGTGATGTTCCACAAGCACAGTGTAGGCTTGTCATGTCCTTTTGAAAAAACCATCATTCTCCTCTGAGAATATAGCTCAAATTTCTTACTATTGCATTTAAGAATCTGTGTAATTTGAGCTAAATCTACTTTCTTTCATTTCTCAATAATTTCCCATTGAGGTCTCCATGCTCTAGAGCAATGCTGTCCAATAAAACTTTCTGCAGCGATGGAAATGTTAGACATCTGTCCTGTCCAATATGGTGGCTACTGGCCACCTATGCCTACTGACCACTTGAAATGTGTCTGATGCAACTGAAGGACTGAAATCCTGATTTTATTTAATTTAGATTTAAATAATGTAACAACATGTTTCTGGTGGCTACTGTATGGGACAGCTCATCTCTAGTGGTTCTCAAATTTTATCATGCATCAAAGGCACGTGGAGGGCTTGCGAAGACAGATTACTGGACTCTATTCCAGAGTCTTCGAGTTTGGAGTCTGGGACAAAGCCCAAGAATCTGCATTCCTGAAAAGTTCTCAAAAGATTCTAATGCTGCTGGTTAGCCTGCGGTGCACATTTGAGAACCACTGTCCTAGACAAATTTAAGCCCTATTGTCTCTTGAACAAATCTAGTATGTACATGTATTGATATCTGCATAGGTTTCTGTTTGTAACTCCATTCTGCCTTGTGTTATATTTACTTGCATACCCATTATCTCCTTCATAAATTATAAGTTACTTGAAAACAAAGACTATGTCATTTTCATGTGCAAGACTTGCAAACAAAGACTATGTCATTTTCATGTGCAAGACCTAAAATGTCTCAGTCAGTCATATAAACATAACAAACATGCAGTAGGGGTTGTTGGATTAAATTAGAAGTCAGTTGTTTTTAAAAAATGTCTAACGTTTTAAATTGATTTCATTCATTCTAAATTTAAATTCTGGTTAGATGGAAGAATTAGTTATAAAACTATGCAGATCCCCTTAAATTTTAGAATTCAGATTACATAAATTTGAGATTCTCATGGTTCTCTATCGAAACAGTCATATAATTATACTCCACTGGCATTGGTAATTATATTTCTGAAGTAAAAATGACAAATATCACAGAGATATTAGACAGAGTGGCTAAAGTCACAGCATTATAAACTTGAAAAAAATAAGCAAAACTGACCTCTCTGTGCAGAATTTTTAAAACTAATGAGAAACTTTTTTAGCAGCTTTAAACATTTTACACGATTCTGCTTTTCAAAAAGTGAAAACAGCTCACGTTTTCTGTGGAAATAAGGCTCAATACAAGAAGAGTAAGGCATCATTAAAATGAAGCTCAAAGTGATACAAACACCACGAGAAGAAATATTTTCAAGACTTCTTACTGCAGTGAGCCTAGTTAACGTTGGGCAATTAGTTTACTGTCATCAGCCACCTTTAAACCTGCAATTTGAAAGAAACCACCTAAAAGGAAATCACTTCCACTTCTTTTTAAATTATAGTAAGTCACCACCAACTTATTTTTCTGCAAATTATCAAAGAAGTTTACTCAGCACATTTTTAAAAAAAGCTTGCACTATATTAGAGACTCAAATAATGTGTGGCTGTTTCATTAGCCAAATCACTCTTTCCCATTTTCCACACAAATATGGGCCTTTACATTAACATCAAAGAAATATGGTTAATGAATAAACACTCAAAATCTTAGCACAGGGATGAGTCTAGAGGGCATCGTTTGGCCTTAGCGCAACATTATCTGTTGCTAGGTAACCAGAGATAATAAAAGGAGATCTGAAGCAAGCCAGCAAAAGAAAACCAGCCCCAGCCCATCTTTAATATCAGCTCTGCTGCCACCATTAAGTTTGTAGGAGGTCCAAAATCAAAATGCAGCATCAACATTAGAGGAGGTGAAGTTGCCTTTACGCTGTGATCTAATGCCAACCTTTCAACACCAATAAAAGGCTTAGCTGACAAGAACTTCTCTAAGAAAAAATACTCCGTTTTGGGTGTAGTCAATGTCACTTTGAACTTGAGAGTCATTTCTAATATTCTATGACAGCCATTCAAATATCCACTCAGTAAATACGTGACAGCTTAAAATATATTCTGGAAGAGTCTGGGGAGAATAGTTTGTTTTGGTTGACAGTATTTTTGTTTTGTTTTATTTTGTTGTCTGTTGTTTCTTGTTAATATAATTTATGACCTAAGAATTTTAAATCTCTTCAGGAAATAATATCTACATGGGCAAATCAACAAACAACAATAGTGGCCCACAACTCCAATTAAGGACCAAAGGGCACACACAAAATTTAGATCTAGATTCAGAAACGTCTGTGTTCTACATTCGCAGAACAAGACCTCATGGAATAGGTGGGGTTTTGGCTTGGTCTCATCTAAGTGATTATAATTTATATAGGAAGAAGCAGCAACCATGCACAAGGAAATGAGAGTCAAAAGAGCCTGATGTGTTCAGGACAAAGTGATGCTTGCCTCAAGAGGAAAGTTCATTATTATTTTATTAGTGGTAGTTCATTGAGAGTCTATCCAAAAAAAGAAGAAAAAGAGAAAAGAAAGAAGTACTTTTTGTACCTGATCTCATTAACCATGTTGGCAACCCTCTGAAGTATGTACTATTATGTCAATTTTATAGATGAGGATAGATGAATAGGTGGATGGATAGATCGATAAAAAGAACTAATACCAAGCCTAAGACATTTAAAATTTGCCTAAATTCACACAACCAAAATCTAGGTATGTCTGACTTCCAAGTTCAAGTTCCTAATTACACTTTACAATCCCCTCTACAAATACTGGGAGACAGAAGAACAATACAGGATAGGTAAAATTAAGATAAATTATCAGAATTCAAATTTGATTTGGTGATTCCATTCAATATGGATACTAGAGAAAAATAGTTGTTTTAAGTAGGAGAGTAAAAGAAATTAATATTAAAACCATCAGAAGAAAATTTCTCAACCTAACCACATTGCCATTTTTTTAAACAGGCTATATTATACAGATATGTCAAAAATATATTTAACCAGTACAATATTATTGAAAATTTGATTGTCTCCAAATTCTTGTCTACTACAAAACAGTGCTACAAAGAATATCCTCCACACATATCTTGACAAATCTTTGCAATTATGTCCATGAGCTATATTTCGGGCAGGAACACATTTCTGTTTTACCTACAGGAACATGGTTAGGATTTTGCTACCAAAGTTAGGACAGGGGACTTTGGTCTGTAGGGATGATCCTGTAATGATGCTGAAACATTATAGGCACTAACGCAGGGTTAAGTTGTTTTTATTCAAGGCAAACTAATTTTAAGCACCAGAATTGAAAAACCTAGATCTGGAGATAGATGAAGTGGACACTTCTCAGGGGGAATAAAGTAAATAATCATCTATTATTGTTTCCTGTCAACCTTAATCTGAGATGAATAAAGAGTCATGGTACAGGCAGGACCTGATGAACCCTCAGAGCAACCAGGTGAGCTGCATCAGCCCATCTGGGCTTCTACGCCAAGTGGACTCAGGTATGGAGCAAAGGGCTGGGCCTCGGGGGCCAGGGAGAAGATTTAATGATACATCAAGTTTATTTTTCAACACAAGGCATTTTTAATGGGTTGAGGACATGAATGCACAACATAAAGTGATTCTCAGACTTTTTATCGCTTACAAGTGCCTGACTTTTGACCTTACATATAGCCTGCCTGACTTTTGAGCCAGGGAGAGGAAGGACTACTCCAGGCGAATAAATTTTAAAAGGAAACGGGAGAAACAAAACGTGGTATATACGTACAATGGATTATTATTCAGCTATGCAAAGGAATGGGATTCTGACACACGATAGATGAGCCTTGAAAACATTATGCTCAGTGACAAACATTACGCTAAGCCAGACACCAAAGGACAAATATTCCATGATTCCACTTATTTGAAATATCTAGAATGGGCAAGTTCATAGAGACAGAATGTAGATTAGAGGTGACCAGAAGCTGGGAGAAATGGGGAGTTCATTATTGCCTAATGGGAACAGAGTTTCCGTTTGGGGTGGTGAAAAGTTTTGTAAATAGTGGTGATGGTTATTCAACATTATGAACACACTTGCTGCTGCTGAATATGGTACACTTAAAATGGTTATAAGTGGTAAATTTCATGTTATATATATTTTACCGCAGTCAAAAATAGTATTGAAAAAGGAAAGATGAGAGAACAAAGAAAACTGCTTTGATAATCATATCTCATAATCTGCAGTGTATATAACACTATGAAAGACAAGATGAGAACCACAGAGGGTAACCATGGACTAGGTGAAAAATATCAGATCCATGAAGCCATTTTCTAAAGGTAATGTGAAGGGAAATCAAGAAAAACCAGTGCACAGGGAGGAATGATGGGGGCCACGACCCGCATAGATATCTAGGAGGAACTAGCTGTTTCAGGGGGCTAGCATTCAGGAGAGACCCAAAAGAGAAGAACATAATATGTCTCTGTGAGGCTTCTACCACCTTATGATAGAAGGCCTGAGAAACAGTGGCGGGTAAAAAATAATTAGTATGATGAATTGAAGCGTAACTTTCCATCCCCTCAAACCCCCTGTGGCCTCTGGGAATGACAGGGAAGAGAGGACCGCCATTCAGGGAGCTCCAACCGGCCCCACCAGGGTAGTTAAGGCTGGGCGCAGCCCAGGCACACATTAGTGTGAAAGCTCTCGTCAAGGTGCTGCAGCAACTCCTGACCATGTGGAAAATCAGAACAACAAAAAACCATAATGGGAAAGAATATGAAGAAGAATATATATAACTGAATCACTCTGGTGTATACCAGAAACTAACACAGCATTGTAAATCAGCTATATCTCAATAAAAATAAAAATTAAAAAAAAAAACAGTGATTCCTTCGTCATGATCCCATTGTCCTATGAAGTTAACGATCTATGAGACTGACATACATTCATACCTACTACGTGAACATATTTTATTTACCATAGTATCTGAAACTATTTTATTTACCATAACTTTATTCTATTGTCAGGTTTTCAAAACAGTTTTAGCTCAATTTTAAAAGGAAGTCATCAAAAAGAAAGAAATATCAATAAGAGAGAGAAGTAAAAGCACTTACATCACCAAATTGGGCCGACACCTATATCCACACTTGAACAGTGCTGGGAACTCCCGGACACAGCAATCTGGAGTCCCAACTGGGAAAGGACCTGGGCAGTGCATCCACTCCACAGGTTAGACTTCAGATTGTAGTCTAGGAGAGTCCCGTTTATAATACCAGGCCGCAAGCTGGTATCATCAGTTTGCATGCAAATATGCAGCTCTGGTTTTCTTCAACAATGCTGTATGTTTTACCTTGTGAGTCACAAGATTTTCCAGACCCCGGGGAACCTGGCCAGGTTCTCAGGGCTCAAGAAATTCCAAGACCCAGTCCCTTTCTTTATCTTAAGTGCCACCAGACTTGCTGACAGCAGTTTATGAGCAAGCATGTAGTCCAGGCAAGGTCACGAATTGGTCAGAGGCCTAGTATTGCCTCTGAAGCCTGAACAAGACGATTTCCATTTCTATTTTCCTGACAGTCGGCCTCAGGATTGTTTAGTCCCGAGGGCATAGGAAAAAGGCAAAATAACACGACAAGTTTTCCTGATTTGGTATGACAAATGGCAATTCCAAATAGTTAACTGAAATAGTACAATCAATGCAACTAATAAAGGATTAAACGGTGTGGAGAATAGTTTTGAGGCACTAGGAGACTGAGTGAAGAAAACGTCCCACCAGGAGTGAGATGTGTTTTGGGACATTTACGTTTACATCCAGCAATTTGTTTGCAGCAATGGTAGTGATTACAGAATGTTCTAATAAAGAATGATTATGTTTTCCAATAAATTTGCCTAAATTTTTTGTGCCCTCTAATATCTTTTTTAAAGGTTCTAAAGGTAGAGTAGCATTAGTAGTGGGTAAAGTAGGAATTGACAACTGTGTTCACAATGGTTTTTCTTTTAACAGATAAAAACTTATACCAAACACCTTTCCAATATAAATTATCAACATGTGATAAACAACCAGAAAATGGAACTTCTAAATGGTAAGCTGAAATAGTGTTTTCATCATTGGTGGCAATACATAAGAACTGGGGAGCCACTTTAAAAAACATACAATAAGATTGAGGGTATATGGTCCATTAACAAGTTGATAGAACATTCCAACAAACAGGGTTCCCATATCCTCGAAGTTTGTCCACAGACCAGTCCTTCAGCTGCTCGCACACAGTCCAGTAAAAGGTGTGCTTGATTATCTGAATCTAGATAACTTCCATTAAAGTGGGGTAGCCAATATTCATCATTAAAAACAACTGGTAACACATGAAATTGACACATAGTAAAATTATCTAAAACGTTATAATGGTACAAGGTGCCTGTACTCCAAGTAGCTGTACATTTAGTAGCTCCTTCTGGAATCGATAACCAATGATTTGTAGGGACTCACTGAGCAAATATTTTTCTCCATGCATATACATTATTAGACATTAAGATTTTTTGAGCCTTATCCTTTTGGACCAACTGAAAACTTTACTTATTTTTTGAGTTTGCTTCAGCTTTCCAATTTGGGATATGTTAAATAATTGCATGAATTCTTTATCATAATTCAGGGTTAGCTCATGGGGTTTCATAATAGTGGGCATCCACTGAACATTAGTTAAAGCTTGAGCTATGTCCTTTCCAGTATTATGTAATCGATTAGCTAGAGTTTCTACATCTATGGAGTTAACTAGGCCCATACAAGTTCCAGTAGCGCCTAATAAAGTATCATACCAAGCTCTTTTATTTTTACATTTAGGTTGGGCAGGGAAAGAAATATTAAAGTGTAATATATGTTTTTGATATTGTTGCCCCACTGTGATGCAAGATTGAGGAATCCTTACCAAGGGGTGGAGAATTACAGGTGGATGGCTGTGTAAAGCTGTTATATGACCACTCCACCATGGTCCATTTTTGATTTCCATGCCATGAATACATAAAAGGAATGACACTTCATGAAGGGAAATAACATTACTAATAGAAGACCTATTATATAAAGACTGATTGCTAAAAGTTTAATGAACAAGTGATCTCCACCACCATTCTAGCAAAGTTCCATTTCAATGGCCTCAAGTGAAACAAAAGTCATAGCATTTTATAGAAACTAAAGAGTTGATTGTTATGCTTAATTGTGAAGAATCAGACATTTGTACAAATACTCTAGACGTAATTGAATTACCTAACCATAAAGTTAAGTTGAGTCCGCAGAAGGAGAAGTTTGTATGTCCGCAGAAAAAAGAATTAGTCGTGCAGATGTAGTTATCTTGAGTGCGGCCTCACAAACGCCAAACAGAAGAATTATGTCACCCAAACTTGACGGGAGATGAAATCTGGGTTTTCATGGGATAGGCGGGGGTCAAAGCTGTTATCAAAGCAGCATCCATAGTGGCCATAATAATAGGCATAATACAAAAACCTTTAGCAGGAAAGGCTTCAAGTATGCCCACTAACACCCTCTGGATAGCTCTCTAAAGGTCTTAGTTCTGCCATAGTCGTGGCGGCTGGCTTCCCTTGGTCATGAATACAGTACCCTTTGTATGGTGGGTGGGTCACTGAGTCCCCGATGTGCTGCTCCATCTAAGCAGCCAAGTCTTCTGGTTACAGAGTTCCACGAAGCAGCCAGTGCACAGCCCCACAAGTGGGGCTGTTAACTGAAAGCACACTGTGGAATATTTGTGCAAACGTCTGTGGGTCTTCTTGGGGCACAGAAAAAGAAGCCTGACTGCTGTGTGGCCACAAGACTTTTAGCTGATTCAGTCAAAACAACAACTACCAGATCAGTCCTGTCCTCGCTGCCAGACTGTGGAGGAGAATAACATCTCCCGCCAAGCCAGCGAATCCTCTGCGACCCCACATCGGTGCCGGTTCTCGTTCCGCTGCTCCCCAAAGATGACCACTGAGCTTTCCCTCTGAGGCTACTTAAGCTCATGTTCACCTACAGCTCTGCCTTCTTCACACAAACGCCAACAGCGCAAAATAACCTCCTTGATGAAACACTCACTCTCGGGCGTCCCAGTGCCGTGCTCCGGCATTTCCAGAAAAAGTGAGGGCCCGGGCCTGGCGGTGCGCACCCTTCGATAGCTCAACTGGTAGGGCGGAAGACTGTAGACCCGACACGTGTGGACAGCCTTAGGTCGCTGGTTCGATTCCCTCTATTGTCAGTTTCAATGTTAAAACCTCTGGGGTCTCAGATATGTGTGACATGTCAACTTCATGAGCCATTTAATCCAGTTATCCACTCCTTCCATAAAATATATCCAAAGACATTAAGAATGGATTATTAAATGTATAAATATAAAACTACGGAGTATTTGAATCATACTGTAACAGTGAATTTAACCTATGATATTATGAATAAATATCTTCAAGCAAAGCTGGCTTAATGACATTGTTCCCCTATGGAGATTGTCATTGGAAGGGTAGCTTTTAGTGAAGTCCAAGTGGATTACTCAAATGGCTTCTAAGCTCACTTAATTAACATGAACTTAGAAACCTGTTTTTTGGTTTGTTTATTTGTTTGACAGCCAAAGGATCAATTCAACCCAATTGTTGGATTTTACTTAAATGCAGATAAAAAGAATACCAGTACAAACAGTTTTCTGAAACATGGAGAACTGAGAAATGCAGTTCCTAAGTGCTGGTTATTCTAATCAACTGGTATTTCATTAGAGGTTATATTGGAATTCAATTGGTAGAAAAATTTAAGCACCTCGTTTGACTGCCTCGGAACAATTTCTAGTCATCTATGGCTCCTCTGGGAGAAAAGGAGGGGTCTTGCTAATCTTAGCTTTCACTCCCTTTCCATCTATACTCTACTACCTCTTGTCTCCTCAGCATTCACCTCCCATATAATTGCTAATGAAAAGACCTACACATAATTCCCAGGGCCAGTTCAAGACTCATGAAGAGTCTTCTCATCACTAAGAAACTTCAGCTTTTATACTAGAAAAGTGGGTCTTCATTGGTGGAAGGCAATTTCGCATCTCCGAAAGAAGGATGTGAACATTTTTCATGTTCATCAAAGGGGTAATAGGTTAAAAACAGTTGAGAAACAGCTCTATCAATGTTGAACATTTATCTGTCCATCCTGGCTGATTTGGCAATTGCTCTTCCTTCTGCTTGTAATTTCCTCCTCTGTCTTCTCATGGTCAATGTCTATACAGCCCTTAAAATCAAGTTTAGGTGTCGTTTCCTCTGAAAGCCTTCCCATGAACATTAGACTGGATTTATGCAGCTGTCTCCCACCAAGACTGTAAAGTCCTTCAATACAGAGATTGTGTATTATCCCTCTTTGGATCATAGGTACCTATCATGATTCTTGTCACATAAGAGAGGCTCAAATAATGTGAGATGAACTGAAATGAACTGGACTTTCAATCTAAGTAAGTGATCCTATCACTGCTCTTACTAAGAAGCATGAGAAAAAGTCTTTTCTTCCAATGTACTGTGTCTCTTTTATATCACACTCTGCTCTCTTGCATAGCCTTGTTCTTCAGTCTGTACTTACACTACCCTCTTTCCCTCTCAGAGCGGAACAAGCCTAGCCCACTTTCTAAGGATAACACCTTTGTTCCCTGTGAACCCATTCCACCATTATACCCTTTCTCTTGCAAAGCCTCACTCTTCTCCTGACTCATTTCTTTTGCCTACAAATATGCTCAGTTTACTTAGTCTAAAAACCCTCTTGAGAGACCTTATTATCCCCTTAAATTATAATTTGCTTTCACTCACAGATTTTCCCAAATAAATCTGCAGGTCAGTAAACAATAAAAATTATTTGTAAATAAATGAGGAAGAGAAAGAGGGGAAGATACTGAGAAGCTGATTTGCAACTATTAGAGAAGGAATATGCTACAGGAAGGCAACAAAATATACTGCTTATATAGAGACTAACATAGTACTTTATAAGCTCTACTTTCTCACCAAAACCCTGTACATTAATAACGAGTTGTTGTGACTCAACACTTACCATATATGAACATCTCCCTAAATTTTTGAAATTCTGAAATTTGTTTAGTATGCATCTTAATTTCACGTTAGAAATCTTAATTTCGAAGTATGGATATGCAAAATGAGTGTTGTGTAAACTTTCTCTAAAAAATACTCTATCTGCTTTTTGTCAGAGTTTGAGGGTTTTGATTTTTGTTTGTTGGGTTTGGTTTGTTGCGTGGGGTTCATTTTATGTCAAAAGAAACACATTGGTCATGATTTAATTTTTTGAGGGGTTAGTGAAGAAGGATGGTGGGATGGAGGAAGGGAAGAACATTCAAGTTTTCTACATAGAAACAAACATATGTCTCCATAAGACATATGTGTCACCAGGAAATTATCTGCTACAGGAGAAGTTATCAAGCAAATAAATTCTTATGGCATCAAGCAAATAAAATTCTAGTGAATAGGCAATGCTTGCATTTTGTGTTTTAACTATTTTCTTATGAAGTAAGAGAAGGCTTAATGTGAATAATTCCATAAGACCTCACTGTGGTAGATTATTGCAGTATGGTCCCAAACTTATTCATGCCATTCTGTGTTTTCACCTTTGGCTGATGCAATACCACACTGACTGATGGGCTTTCTCATAAGGCTTGCTTTGGCCAACAGTGCATAATATGAAACAATGGGATATAACATGGTACAAACGGAGATTTGAAAAATGCTGGTGCCTTGGTGCTTATGTTCTTGCTGCTGTTGAAAGGAGTCTCTATGTGAATAAGCCTGGGCTGGCAGGCAGGAGTGAGCCACTGTGTGGAGGCCATCATCCACCAACAGCCCCCAGATGGCTGAAGACACATGAGGAAGCCTAGATAAAACCAGAAATGTTCAGTGAAGTCCAGCTCAAATTACTAACCAATCACTGAATAATTTAGTCTGGTATTTTTATCCCATGATAATTATACGAATTAGCTGTACTAATGAACTGGTAGTAAATATAAATTTTAGCAGTACTGTATGAACCATGAATACTTAAGCAAAGCAATGAAGGGCTAAATTCAATAAGGTACAAGTACTTGCAACATAACTCATTTTATCCTGGAAGCTCTTCAATAATGTTGAACTTCTAAATAAGGTAACTTCTTAAAAATAAACTCTCTGTATTATAATGCTCTGCGGTAAATGTTCCTTACTTAAAAATACAGATTTTATTTACTATAGTCTCTTATATAAATATTTAACATATAGAAACATGGCAGTGATTATCTAATTCACCTCCTTTTTCGTTTTCAGATTTGAAATGCATACTAAATTGTAAAGACAATGCTCTTGAATATTTGAAGCTATATGTCACATCCGTGGTAAAGATAAACGAACTAATGACAGAATTACAGTTTCTCAATCCATAGTCTTTGGAGATGCAAGAAGTCAGTGGAAGCCTAGAATGATTTATGTGCTTATCTAACCAGTTTGCATAGCATTTTGTAAATCCCTTCTTCCTTAAAGAAAACCTACTTGATATTCAGGTCCTTTAATATGGTTCTTTTCTGAATGTTAGTTCTGAAATTTAGTTTTTAAATATAATATTTATATAAGGCAGAATTCAAGTCTACAAAACCGTAACTCTACATGATAATGATAACATAGGTATATAAACTAGGACATTTATTTATATTAAATTTAAGGTTCACGTACTGGCAAGTTTTACCTGGCTGAGTCATTACCGCTCTTCTGCAACAGAGGAATAGTGAGATGTAACAGTGCAAATGTAAAGACATTGCACCATATTCTATTACTATCATTCCCTGAACAGAAAACATTCTTGCAACAACAAAAAAACATACACAAACTTTTGTGAAGCTGACATAAGGCTTGTTAAAATATTACTTATACACACAGAAGGCAGATTTCATCAGATATTCAAGTGATTAAAAATATCTTTCTATGGGGCTTCCTTGTTGGCATAGTGGTTGAGAGTCCACCCGCCGATGCAGGGGACACGGGTTCGTGCCCCGGTCCGGGAAGATCCCACATGCCGCGGAGTGGCTGGGCCCGTGAGCCATGGCCGCTGAGCCTGCGCATCCGGAGCCTGTGCTCCGCAACGGGAGAGGTCACAGCAGTGAGAGGCCCACGTACCGCAAAAAAAAAAAAAATCTTTCTATGGAAATATCAGATCTTATTTGTTTTCTTATGCTTGTGCTAATATTTCTTTATGCTTTCTCTGCTCTTGAGAGGATTATATGAGATGAAGTTGTGAGAAATGGACAGGTATGAAGCTGAGTGTCCAAACTGGGGAAAAAAGAAAACAACAATAGAGGCAAGACAAGAGTGTAGATGAATCTGAGAAGTTAGAATATGGTCAAAAATCAAAAACATGTATGTTAGAATTAGAATTAGGGTTCATAATAGGCAGTCATATCATAGGTGAACAATAAGGCAGCGCCAAACATATATTCCAGAATCAGTTATGAAGGAAAGAGGAAACAATCATTTGCTCAGTGCCTGCTATGTGCGGGATACTATGTTCTTGCTTGGCTTAGATTACCTCATTTACTCCTCACCATAACCTTCTGACATAGGTATCATTGTTTCCATTTTATCAATGAGGAATTGGGGCACAAATAAATTACATGACTTGTCTATGGTCACTAATTTAAGTGAGTACAGAACCCCAGGCATGTTGGGGCCCAAAGCCTGTGCTCTAAATGTGGCATTGGTGGCAAGACAAGAGAACAATGATTGCTGAGTTAAATTTCTTCCTCAGCCCCAGGACTGTTTTACTAGCATTCCCAGTCTCACACTCCGTTTACTAACAATCCATTCATTTTTTTTTTTTTTTTCTGTGGTACGGGCCTCTCGCTGTTGTGGTCTCTCCCGTTGCAGAGCACAGGCTCCGGACGTGCAGGCTCAGCGGCCATGGCTCACAGGCCCAGCCGCTCCATGGCATGTGGGATCTTCCCGGACCGGGGCACGAACCTGTGTCCCCTGCATTGGCAGGCGGACTCTCAACCACTGAGCCACCAGGGAAACCCAACAATCCATTCTTAAAAATGGTCACTACTGCTCCATATCTCTAGCTTCGGTTTGTAAGTTGCCCATGGAGTGGTGGTTTCTCTAGTTAATGCAATTCTAGTAGGCTTGGATGATCTTGTAACACTCATCTGTATGTCAGGCTAAAAGTAGTTTAAGTTATAAAATGAATTTTTACTGAGCTATCCCTGTATAAGAGATTTTTATTCTTATAGGAAAATATAATGATATGATAACAACCACTGCCTTGTAGGAGGTTAAAGCCGTATACAAATGGCTTAAGTATGCATGGTTCTCCAAGGGAAAATCAAAATATTCCTAACTCAATATTTGGCACGTAGGAACCAAAAATGTTTTCATGTTAGTAATAGCAAGACTACCTAATCACCAGGTTTACCCATGTTAGAGGCGGAGCTAGGCCACGACTAAGGATAAATGGTAAAGTGCAATTAGTATGTTTAGCACAAAGCCTCGACATAGCAATGGCTTGATAAACGTTCACAGTTTCTGTCATAATTAGTCGCAAAACAGTCAAAATTGTAGAGGAAGAAGTAGTTCTCATTCCCTTTCACTTCTCATTGAAAGGAAAACATTATGCATGCCTTCTGCTTTCAGGAGAGACCAAGAAGAGAACAGTCTAAATAAGCTGTGACAAGTATTTATTATAAAAGAATGATAAATATAATGCAATGGAGAAAATAAGGTATAAAGAAGTTCCTATGAGAGTCGAGAAGAGAAGAGGTAATTTCAGGATATAAAATATGAATTCATTTTATCTTTCTTACACCTATGGCTGTCAAATGCACTGTTAGTTCCTGAGTATATTTCAGGACTGGCTTGTTCTTTTTAGAACACACATGCAAAAGTAAGATATGTAAGGCTGAGAAAAATATCTGGACAGCAAAAGCATCTCACTGAACAAAAATAAAGACTTAGGAAAAAAATGTATGTAGATTACTCAATACCATTTCAGAATAAGTGATTGTTTTAAAAATAGGGTTGCCAAAACTCTACACCTAAGGGAACCAAAACACATCGCAAAATTAAGATCAACCCAGTTACTTAGTATGGTCTTGAACTTACATGGACAGCAGCACTACTGGTTTCAGAGCCCACTGAGCACTGATGTCCAGTGTAAGCTGGGACAATATTACCAAATCAGATTATTTATCTGATTTTGAGAGTCACAGTCTTGGAAGTAAGCAAGAACTTTCAAGAATCAGTCTTATACCAAATGTCTTTCAAGTTATCACCCAAAATTATTTGAATAGCTCTAATGTGGAGGAATTTTCCATCTTATAGCAGAATATGCTCATTTTTAGTACTCTGATAATTAGGCTTCTTCTTGATTATTGACTCAAAATCTTTCTTCTACTCATTTCTACCTTTTTCCAGTTCTATCTACACATAATAAGCACTTCCTCTTTTTCCTATGATCATCGGACTACCTGTTGCTAACTCTCCATTTTATCATTCATCATGTGATGCCATTTCCAGGCTTTTAATTATCCTAACCTCCCTTCTGTGAAAGTTCCACTTAAATTTTCTACCTGAGTATGTATAAGTACCACAGACATGGGTACCCATTGCCACAGATTACCTCCCAGGTCAGTGATTCTCTTACTATCTATAGTGAAATGCCACTGAGCTTCTATTCTGCTCTCTCTTGAGGACCAAAGTTTTGATTAAAAATAAATTAGTAAAACAGTGAAAAAAGACACAAACTATAAGCCCTGTTTATTATTATTAGATTCAACTAACATACAATTACTCAGCCAATTGCTTCCTCTCTATTTCTTTTCTTAGCTCTTCATGAACTGGTGACAAATAGTTTTGGTTGGCCAGCAATTAAGAACCATGCTTTGAGCAGCGCTGTCCCAGGTAACAGATGCTGTACTTAACTTTGTGTAGCCCATGCTTGTACGAGTACTGAAACTATATCCTTTAATTGAGTCTCTGTCAACCAAATTCCCATTAACATCTATTAATCTAAATTATTCCAACCAGACCTACTGTATAGCACAGGGAACTATACTTAATATGTTGTAATATTGAGAAAAGACTCCTATAAGAGAAAAGACTCTGAAAAAGAATATATTTACACACATAACTGAATCACTTTGCTGTACACCTGAAACTAACACAACATTGTAAATCAACTATATTTCCATTTAAAAATTTAAGTTTATTTTTTATGTGGTTAAATAAATCCATCCAGATCTGTATTACTGAATTTCTTTTGAAAATATAAATTCAGTAATTTTAATATATTAATATGACTGTAAAATGTCAATTTACTATGTCAACAATTCCTATCTTTATTTTCCTTCTGATATATTTATTTTTATCATAATAATACATTTTCAATGTGGATAACATAAAAGATGCAAAAATATGTAGCATATGGAGAATAAAAGTAAAGTCATAATCCCACCATTTAAGACTAGCAAATTAGGCCATTGTCTTTGCAGTCAGAAAAAAACTGAATTTAAATCTAACTCCAAAAGTTACTGCATATAGACCTTGAGCAAATAATTTATTTGCCTAAGGTTTCTCATTTTAAGAAGAGATGACAAAATCCTCTGTACAGTTTAGCTGTGAGCATTAAATGCAATAAAGTTGGAAATTGCTCAAAGGGCAAATATAATAAACATTCAAGCAAGTTAGCTGTTATTACAGATATAATATTATGCTGTTCATAATCTGGTGTTTCTCCCCCTATGTTTTGTACAAAATTGAGATTTTACTGTATTTACTTTTTATCCTATTGCTTTCACTTAATATTATAGTATGCAAATATTCTATCACCTTAAATAGTCTATCACCTTAATAGATCATTAGAATGGCTTCATTGTTCTCTTCTCCAAAATATTAGACATCTTTACTGCTTTTGTGCCTTCTGCCATTTTGAAAGATAGTTTTTTCTAACTTCATCCAAATTATCGATAAAAATTATTGAAAAAGAAGTAGTTCAGCTTGTAGTTCACCAGTAGAGATCTTCCTCTAGTTCACTGTTTCTCAAATTTGATCATTTCTCTTTTAAAAAAAAACTGTGTTTTTTCTGCTCATGTGAAACCGTAACATAAGCACTTTCAAAATTATGTGAATCACAATCTTTTTTTGATAAGGGCATGTCATTTCAGGGCTAAAATTTCCTACTTTTTTTTGGCCCAAGTAGTACATCTTGCATTATCCCAAACAGGACTCAGGAAACTACATCCTACACCCCAAATCTAGCCCACATCCTATTTTTTTGTAAATGTCACATTGGGACAAGCCACATTCATTATCTACTTATTGTCTATGGTGGGTCTCACATTAAAATGACAAAGGTGAGTAGTTATGGGACCGTACAGCCTGCAAAGCTGAAAATACTTGCTCTCTGGCACTTTACAGATATAGTTTGATAATTCTTGCCCTAGGCAAATGAGAAGAAGAAAAGAAATAGACTTAATGGACAAGTAATAATTTTATTGCAAGTGAAGACCGAAGATATCATCATGGACTGAGGCTTAAATAAAAGAAACTAATAGGAAAATTGGTCACACAGACACTTGATGGCACATGCAAGTCAAACACGCAAGACCTTGTGCCACAGCAGTCAGTAAAGCATTTCCAACATAGGGGATGTGTTAATGTCTAGAAGATGATACAATGCTGTATCAGTAGTTATTCCACCTGGGTTTAATTCAGCTTCTTATATCTATAATCTAACATTTTAAAATTAAATTTGGGGCCTTTGGGAACATTATTTCTTCAAATTTAATTTTGTTTCTTTCACTTTCTCTTCTTTTTCTGGAACTCTAGTTAACATAGGATGAACCCTGACCACTGCCCCCACACGTCATCTGAACTTCTAAGGTTCTGTTCATTTTTCTTTTGTCTTTTTTCTCTCTGTTCTTCAGTTTAGAAAACGTCTATTGATCTATCTTCAAGGTGACCGATGCTTTCTTCTGCCGATTCACATCCACTGTTGAGCCCACCTAGTGAAATTTTCAGTTCAATTATTATGCTTTTCAACTCCAGATTTTCCACTTGGAGATCGAGGCAAGGAAGAGATTCTCTTTTAGAGTCTCTGAGCAACCATTGCCCTACAGATCCCTTGATTTTGGACCTCTGGCCTCCAGAACCTCGAGAGAATCACTTTCTATTGTTTTAAATGACCATGTTTGTGACAACTGGTTAAGGCAGCCTTAGGAAACTTATAAAGGCCCTCTCTAAATTCCTGACATAGACTCCACGAGCATAATAAAATAATTGTTGTTTTATGCCAATAAGTTTGAGATGATTTGTTATGCAGTAATAGATAACCAGATCAATTCACGTGTATATATTTGAAAATCTTGACATATTCAAAAAGAACCGTTAACTATGCATTATTACTGTTGTGCTGAGTTATCATCAGAATTTTCATATGCTATTATTCTTCCTTTCTCACTTTAAACGAGTGTTAATTTTGTTTTATTATTATTAGATTACTAGGTGAGATTCTACTGTACATTGTCTACAATGTACAGTAGAATGTTTTGCCCATTTTAGCCCATGATTTTTCAGTTAGACTATAAGACATGTATGTATGTATCACGGCTTACTTGTGAATCATACTTTTTTTTTTTCTTGTTGAAGCTGGTGTATGTGTGTGTGTGTGTGTGTGTGTATATATATATATATATATCTAAAATTTTGGTTGAATTTCCATAACGGCACTTTATTTGTGGTGTGCTGCTTGCAAATTTTGTCATTTAAGGAAACTGCAATGTATATAATATTAAAACAAATTACTGAGTAATTGCTAATTTTATTAGACATAATATTGTAATATTAAATCATGGGTATTCAGTCATGTTCTTCTCTTACAAGCTAAATAAAAACTATTTTTCCACAGAATGTGAGATAGGAGATGCTTTTTCTAGCTAAGAGAGCTTAAGTTAAAGAAAAAAAATTTAGTTTTGTACTAGTTGCCTCCACATCCACTTAAAAAGTGACCAGAATTCCACTTAAGAATGATATTATAGAGCATATCATCCTTTCTTGTGTACAAGCAATCTTGGTGAGATGCCTGGCTTACATTAACATGTATAAAGACTGTCAATTTCCTCTTCTGTCAGCCTAATTACCCTCTGAAAAAGAATGGCAGGTTAATTTGGCAAGAGTTGAAGTTACTAAAGATGTTAGCTAATAGTATTTTCTAAGTTCACTCAAGCCATGCGCTTAAACAATTCATTCTAAAGTGTTAATATAAATCAACACCAAGCTCTTTAGTTTTCAGCTTCTGAAATCTAATTTACTCCCATTTGGAAAATCTTTATTTTTGTCTATCTCCATGCTTGTGGTACCTTCTTAGATATTTCTAATAACGAATGCAATGCCCATTTAACCAAGAATCAAAACAATAATGAAGAATGAACTGGATACTTTTTTGTTCAAATCATAGTCTAATTCTTGGTTAAATTGACTGTAAGTGTTGCTTTCCTCTAGGAAATTGGAGAAAATAGCATAGAAAATGTATCTGTCTTATTTTCTGCTCATTGTGTCCTCATTCTCATCTGTTAGATGGAGTTCAGTAAAATTTTTTTTAATTTTAAAAGTAAGTAAAACTAAAAAAGTAAATTCAAAAAAAAAGTAAATTCCTAAATTCCTCTGGCTCTCTTTAAGCTTTCATTCTGAGGGAATGAAATATATACATACGTACACACACACAGACACACACCTATGAAAAAGATTTGTAGAAAAACCAACCCGTTCTTTATATTCAACCCTAAACTGTTAAATAGCTCTTTTGCTTCCAATCCACTGACATTTTTGTTTCCCTTTGCTATTTATGGAGGGAAGTATAAAAAAGGTAACTCTAGCTGCTGTAATACATAAAATGCCTCAAACCAGAGCCCAAAAGAGTTGTTCTTATTAAGCAGGTGGCTATCCTCCACGTGGAAAATCAGCACCCATTGTCCTTCCATGTTTTGGTTCCACCATATTCCACATACGGTTTGGTTTCCAAGGTTACTGCTCACATCTACATCAAGCCAACATGATGGGAGAGAGAATGGAAGATCTCCCATTGAAGAATTACATGTACCATGGCTTGAACTGGTGCATATCACACTTGCCAGGGTTCCACTCACCCAGTTACTCACTCACATGGCCAAAACTAATCACAAGGGAGGCAGAGAAATGTAGTCCAGGTTCACTCAAGTCAGAGTGAAACTGACTTAAGGAAAAGCCAGCCATTTTCTTATATAAGAAGACAAAAACCAAAGAGTTCAAAAAATAATGGATAATATAGATACAAATCATGTTATACAATTGTCCTTTTTATGAATTATTCAGATTTGCTATTAATATCTCAAACGAGGTAAAGAGTTGGATGATTCTCAGGTTACACATTTGCTGTTAGGTCAAATTTTTTCATTAGTCAAGGGAATTATTTTCTAAGAAAATTCCAACTCCATATCCTCAGCATACATCAATATTCATAATTATAATATTATATTTGTATAACATAAAGAATGAAAAATGTTAACATGTTAAATGTAGTCTCTGGGGGGGAACCACATTTGTCTCTTGATCACTGATATATCTCAATTGCCTAGAAAAGTATCTGGCACAGAGTTGACATCACCATTCACAGCAGCCAAGAAAAGGTGAAGCAGCTCAAATATTCATCAACTGATGAATGAATAAACAATGGTATATACACGCAATGGGATATTATTCAGCCTTGAAAAGAAATGAAATACTGATACATGCTATACCTTGGATGAACCTTAAAAACGTTATGCTAAGTGAAATAAGCCAGACCCATATTAAGTATTGTATGATCTCATTGATATAAAATCTCTAAAAATAAATAAAACTATAGAGATAGAAGGCTTATTAGTGGTTGCCAGGGACTGGCAGGATAGGGTACTGGAGAGAATGTACTTAATGCACACAGGGTTTTATTTTGTAGTGATGGCAACTCCAGGGTTTTGGGACTAGAGAAAAGTGGGTTTTGTACAACATTATGAATGTACTTAATGCCATTAAAATTTTTCACCTTAAATGATTAATTTTATGTTATGTGACTTTTACCTCAATAAATAAGTCCCTCTTGTTTAAAAATAATGTAACTATAGCTATCTGTAAATCTATATGCTAATATATGCAAAGGGAAAAAACACCCAGAGAAATCATACAAAATTTTAAAAATGGTTTCACTAGATTTGGAATTACGGAGTTTTTTCTCTTTCCGAATTATTATTTCTATAATTTTATAAAGAGGAAATATTTTGTCACCTCAGCAATCTTATACATAATAATGGTACATGCATTATACTGAGAGATATGTTTGGTAGGCCAGTTGTTACTGTTCCTTAAATGTGCATTTGATTTGAGTTTGTTTAAAGTAACATATTTGGTCTTAGACTGACTTTATAATAAGAATGAACTAGGAAGGGAACTGGAAATAAGTACAAAAGTTGTTTCTATATCTATAACAATTCTACATCAGATGGAGTTTGTATGCAGTTTCCTTCTAATTATACAGTAAAAGTATACATACAGTAAATTATACAAAATAATGTATATACAGTAAGTCATGTGTAGCCTTGAAAACAATAATAGTATAAGCTTTACATTCTTGAGGTTTATAGCCAAAGACCCAAATTTACAACCACAACTATATAAACTCTTTCCTTTGGGAAGGGTTTTTTTTTCCATAAAGATACAGACATTTTATAAATTCAATAAAACTGCACAATTATTTCAAAAACAGCATTTTAGATGCAGATGCTGGGCTGTGGACTAGGATTAATGTGGTAGGCAGATGGTTTCCCAAAAATGTCCCATCTACAACTATGAAGACTGAAATATGATAAGCTATTACTTCCACTATTATGTTATGTTCTATGGCACAACTGATCTTAAACCTGGAGATTATCTGATGGGTCTTATCTAATCTTATGAGGCCTTTTAAAAGCAAAGATTTTCTCCAGGGAGCAACAGAATGGGATGTCAGATTTCAAAACACAAGAAGGATTTGACATGTCACTGAGATAGAGAGGGCCCATGCAAGGAATGACGAAATGGGTCAAGAGGCTGAGAATAAACCTCAGTTCAACAAACTACAAGGAAATGGGAACATTATTCCAAATCACAAGGAACTAAATTCTGCCACTAACAGCAATGACTTTGAAGAGGAACCAAATTTCTAGATAATAACATAGCTGGCCAATAACTTAATTTCAGGCTTCTGAGACCCTGAGTCAAGAATCCAACCATACCATACGAGACTTCTGAATTATAGAACTGTGAGATAATAAACGAATGTTGTTTCAAGCTACTACGTTTGTGGAAATTTATTATGCAGAAATAGAAAATTAGTGTAATTACCAACTACCTAAGTGATCCCCCCACACACACTGTAAAAACTGCTATTCAAATATTGCCACATAAAATGTACCCATCACTACCATGTACCTCACTCAACCTCTCTGCCAATAATGTCGTTAAATAATTCTCAAGGGAAAGGGTAGCTATACACTGGATCTCTGTCCTACAGGATAACAGCAAGGTTAGACCAAAGGTTATGGAAACTACCTCAGGATGATATTAGGAAAATCCCAAAATTAATGAATGAGACCAATGAAAAAACCCTTAGGAATGAACATGTGGCTAGAGTGCTTTCTGACCCAGAGTCAATGAGTGAATTAGAGTATCTGTCTAAAAGATACTCAAATAACTTTACCATATACTATGATCAGAAAGAATGGGATGTAAAAACAGACTTTGACAACGCATATATGCCAAGCACAGACCAAGTGGATTTGGTGGAATAACACTGGCCCTCCAGTCCCTAGAGAAGTGCCCTTAAATTGAGGATCAGAAAGGGCTTAGAGGGCTCACCATGGCATGGAGGACACATCCTTGAAAATGCTGCATGCCCTTTTCCTCTCATTCTTGCACATCTATAACCTTCCAGTCTGATATGTGTCTAGGGGGTGCATATAATGAAAGGCCCAAAGATTCTCATGACTAGGAAAAAGTATCCCCAAATTTACATCAAGATTCTGAACTTGGTTAATATGAATCAGTCACCCAAGTTCAACTAATTCTGGGTGCCTTAGAAAATTGTAGTTCTCAACCTATGAGCCATACTCTGGCCTGAACTAGTCATCTTCTTTTTCTTTTTTTCTTTTTTTATATATATCTGCAGAAAACCGTATCATGTTTATTCTTCTAAAATTTTTATAATTTTTTGCCACATTTTGAATTACAAGGTCAATACATGTTTATGGAATTAAAACTAGAAAATACAGATAAACAAAAGGAAGAAATTAAAAATTGCCAATAATCCTATCACCTTACCATTATCAACATTTTGATATATAGGCAGTCCTTGCTTTGCACAGTAGTGCTGAACCATAAAAATGACCATGCAAGCTGAAATGATGCAAAAATGATCTCAATAATCAATGGAAAATATTACTATTGTTTCATAACCTTTAAAAAATTTTGTCAGAACATTAAAAGCTCTCTGATGGTTATAAGTGAACAGGGAATTGAAAAATAGAAAATCTAATATCTATGTAGTATATTGTAATTTTTTAAACATCTTTATTGAGTATAATTGCCTTACAATGGTGTATTAGTTTATGCTTTATAACAAAGTGAATAAGTTATTACCCTTCCCCCTCCCCATATCCTCAAGTACATTCTCTAGTATGTCTGCATCTTTATTCCTTTCTTGCCCCTAGGTTCTTCTGACCATTTTTCTTTTTCTTTTTTTAGATTCCATATATATGTGTTAGCATATAGTATTTTTCTCCTTCTGACTTACGTTTTGTGCCAGTACCATACTGTCTTGATTACTGTAGCTTTGCAGCATAGTCCGAAGCCAGGGAGCCTAATTCCTCCAGCTCCGTTTTTCTTTCTCAAGATTGCTTTGTCTATTCGGGGTCTTTTGTGTATCCATACAAACCGTGAAATTTTTTGTTCTAGTTCTGTGAAAAATGCCAGTGGTAGCTTGATAGGGATTGCATTGAATCTGTAGATTGCTTTGGGCAGTAGAGCCATTTTCACAATGTTGATTCTTCCAATCCAAGAACATGGTATATCTCTCCATCTGTTTGTATCATCTTTAATTTCTTTCATCAGTGTCTTATAATTTTCTGCATACAGGTCGTTTGTCTCCTTAGGTACCAATCATCTTTAATTATTATCACACTACAAGATGCTCCTGGCCAGCCAGCTAGACTCTCATATGATTTCTTTATCACATTGCTCGTGTTATAAATGTTTTTAGTATGCAAAATACCACAAGTAGTCCAAATAGTATGATGAAACCTTATGAACATTTCCCATTATTGTCAATTATAAAGTCATGGCCAACCTTGTTTTATATATAGTCCACCCACTTCATCATCTCCCAAAATACACACACCACACACACACACACACATGCATGCACATACATGGAGGCTTGTTTTGAAACAAATCTTAGACATTCAATAGTTCTATTAGACTTTTTTCAATATAGATTTCATTAAATTTTTCAGTATGTACCTCTAAAAGGTAAGGACATTTAAAAAACATAACCATGATATCACTATCATACCTAAAAGACCATAATTCCTTAAAATGATGAAATATTCACTACATGCTCATATTTCTCAATCTGACTATTTCAAGTTATTTGTTTGAATCAGGATTCAACAAGATACAAACTATGCATATAGAACTTCTAAGTGTCTCAGGTAAAAACACTATGAGGTCTACATTATTCCCTAAAGGAGTACAGTGTATATTATACCATATCGCTAATAATCTATTCATCCTACTTTGAAACAGATATATATAGAAAATTTGCACTACAAGAATGAGTGGAAATTACTTGCAACTTGTTTTCAGTGCTTTCGTGAAAAAATTAACTTTCATACCTAAAATGGGTGCGGGGTGCTGTAGCATCATTCTTCGACATGTTAATACAAAGTATGATACTCTTTTTCAGCTAGGTAAGCTCTGTTTCAGTAAAATGCAGAATGCCATTTTGACCTAAGCTTTCTGGAAGAGTACGAGCAGTTATGATTACCAAACTGTTTAGTTCTAAAGCCAGTGACTTTCAAAGTTTTTCTAGAATTAGACCACTGTTTTCCATCTGCAAGACTGACATCTTGGTCCAAGTTACCATCACCTGTTTCCATGATACCGCATTTTTCTCCTAATCTGTCACTCTAAATCTGACCTTTCTCTCCTGCAATTTGGCTTTAACAGAGTAGTTCTATTAAACCATTTAGGATCATATCTATTTTCTGCACAGAACTCTCCAGTGGCGTCCCACCTCACTCCTAGTGAAATCTGAAGTCTCTATTGTGACTTATAAGTCTGACACAGTGTGACTCCCTATTACCGCTCTGACTTCACCTTTTACTACTCATCTACACTTAATTTCCTCCAGCCACAGTAGCCTTAGGGCTTTTAGGAACATTTAAGGATTTGGCAGTATTTTTTTAAACTTCAGCCCACAGTGGACTTCTTCCTTCCCAAACCAGAGCTGCCTCATCCTCATGCCGAGTGTGATTCATCATTCTGTAGCTTTCTCTGTCATTAAGGATTGACAGGTACACCAAAGGTACCACTTGGGGCAACTTCTCCATATTCCCAACTCATTTACTACCAAAATTCTTTTTTCTTAATTTTATTTTTTTTATTGAAGTAGAGTTTTCTTAACAATGTTGTGTTAGTTTTAGGTGTACAGCAAAGTGATTCAGTCATATATATATATATATAATCTACATACGTGTGTATATATATATTCTTTATCAGATTATCTTCCATTGTAGGTTATTACAACATATTGAATATAGTTCCCTGTGCTATACAGCAGGCCCTTGTCGTTTATCTATTTTATATAGTATAGTGTGTATCTGTTAGTCCCAAACTCCTAATTTATCCCTCCCTCCCCCCACTTTCCCCTTTGGTAACCTTAACTTTGTTTTCTATGTCTGTGAGTCTATTTCTGTTTTGTAAATAAGTCCATTTGTATCAGTTTTTCAGATTTCACTTATAAGTGATATCATATGGTATTTGTCTTCCTCTGTCTGACTTATTTCCCTTAGTATGATAATCTCTAGGTCCATCCATGTAGCTGCAAATGGCATTATTTCATTCTTTTTTATGGCTGAGTAATATTCCATTGTATATATGTACCACATCTTCTTTATCCATTCATATATCGATGGACATTTAGGTTGTTTCCATGTCTTGGCTACTATAAATAGTGCTGCTATGAACATTAGGGTGCATGTATCTTAATTTAAACTTCAAGAAACATCTGAAAGCTTTCCAATTCTCTTCACCTCCCCTATCAACCTTGATTATCTCTAAACTGAATTGCTGAGTTTTTCTCTCACCGTTTTCAATGGAATCCCTCTGGCCTCCCTCAAACTATTTTTCACCCAAAGAATTCTTAAAGAATAAATCAAACCACATCACTTCTCTCTTAAGACAGTTTAATGCTCTCCCTTCATGTTGAGAAGACAATTCAGACTATTCAACTGACCTGCAGGATCCTGCTGGTCCAGACCATTGCCCATCTCCCTAAGCTCTTGCACTATTCTTGTCTTCCCTCACAACAGTAGTGAAACTGGCCTTCCTTCAATTCTTCAGCTACAAATTTCGCTTTCAAATAAATGCTGACTCCCGACTCAAATGCTTTACTTCAACCTCTTCACCAGCCTGACTCCTTCTCATTCTTCACACGCCACTCTCATCACTTATCTTTCACAGCATTTATCACAATGTGCTATTGTATGTGTGCTATGATATGCATTTTTAATGTCTTTCTCATGCTGCCCTAAAACCCAATATAGTGGGGATCATAACTTTATTCACAATGTACATAATTTAGCAAAAAACTACTCAATAAACATTTGTTAAAGGAATAAATGTATGCATCCATGCATGAATGAAAAACTAAGTGGATTACTTACTTAATCAGGCATTTTGCATAATCCTAGCCATCAGGTCTCAAATAGAAAGAGGAGATGAAAAGCATGTCTCAGGGCATGTTTACTTTTATAATTGGAAAAAAAAAGTGAGCTTTAAGAAGAGATCTGGCTCTAACTGAAAACAAGGGAGGTGAATCTGAAACACTATGTCCCTGCTCAAAAGTTGTTTCTGAGGTTTGAGTGACCAGGGCTGAAGGATTCTGCATTCTGTTGATGGTCTGCTACGCAGAGTTAAAATCATGTATTTCTCTGGGATGGCAAAGTGGTTTGTAGAAACCCTCTGGCCCAAATGGAGCATCATTCCCACAGCTCCCCTAAGCAGTTAATATATACATTTAATACATGGTCCCACCAGAAATAATACTCTAGCGACCCATGTATGCCAAAGATGCCTGGAAAAGTATCTTCTACCCCATGTGCTCTTCTGTAATGAGACCTTACCAGTCCCCCGTTAAGAGAGGAAGTCTAATTTCCTTGAATCTCAACTGACTCTATTGACGTACTTGAAGCCAATAGAATGGGATAGAAGCAACTCCTGTGACTTCTGAGATTAGGTCCAAAGAAGCCTGTCCCCTACAAAGCCCTAGATGATTTAGTTTCCTGTATAGCATCTTGGTCTGCTTGGACAATAGGAACACTGTGCAACAGTTGTTCCCTTGAAGGACACTCCCTTTCAGAGCCAAGACACCATATTGTGAGATGTCCAAGCCACGTGGAGAGCCTGTATGCGAGCACTCCAGTAGTTAGTCCTACGTTGAGCCCAGCCTTTGAATCATCCCAGGCCAGCAGCCAGATATGTGAGTGACAAAACCTCCAGAGAGAATCATCATTTAAGTCACCCCCAGCCATTCCAGTCTCCCCAGCAGAGGCCCCAAATAGAATTCTATCTCCACAGTGCCCTGTCCAAATTCCTGACCACGAAATCCATAAGCATAATAAAATTGTTGTGGCTTTATGTCACTAAATGTAGGGTGGTCTGTCATACAGGAATAGAGAGTCGGGACACCAGAGTTACTAAAAGAATGTGTAGAAGTGCATCCTGTTACTATATAAAAAAGAATATACCACAAGTATTTTAGGCAGGCGTGTACTTCATTGTGGCATCATCTATAACAGCAAATTAGATTCAATCTTAAGGTTAAATCAGCCAGAAATAATTTACTTATACATTAATAAAATGGACAATTCATTATGCAGTCATTAAAAAGAGTATGAAATTCAGAGAGCAATCAGGAAAATGTGTATGCTCTAAGGTTAACCTAAAAACAAAAAGGAAAACAGCAAATGGTGCAAAAATATGTATTTGTTAAAAAGACACATATGCACGTAGACAGTACTGACAAGCAGCATGCAAGAGGGAAAACTTTTACTGACATCAGGCACCCAGAATATGAGTGATGATACACCAGATTTTCTTGAATATTCTGTAGAGTTATTTTTCCTATAAAAGTATATGTCATTTACAGACAATCCCATATCTCGTGGGTAGTTACAGAACTAATTCTTTCAAATTAGGTGGGGCAGTGGGAATAGAAATGAAGAGAGGTTCTCCTTTTTGTACTCTGAAGGACACTACTGCTTCTGCTCTAGTGGGTATGAAAGAAAGAGTTATTTCTTTTTAGCTCTGAAGCACACATCTGTAGATGCATTCAATGGTTGGATTGGTGTCACAAATATACACTCTTTGCTGAGTAAAGTTCAGAAACGGACCTTTAAGTCAGCCTTAGGTTTTGTTTTCTTATGATTTACTTGAGCAGTTATGAAGGCAAAAGCTTTTTTTAAAAAAAAACATCTTTATTGGAGTATAATTGCTTTACAATGGTGTGTTAGTTTCTGCTTTATAACAAAGTGAATCAGCTATACATATATATATGTCCCCATATCCCCTCCCTCTTGCGTCTCCCTCCCACCCTCCCTATCCCACCCGTCTAGGTGGTCACAAAGCACTGAGCTGATCTCCCTGTGCTAAGTGGCTGCAAAGCAGTTTAAAATTTTGTTGTTGTTAGTGTTTTTCTATCCACAAAAATGAAGGCAAAAAAAAAAAGTGCTACCTAAGAAGCTAGCAATATAGAATTCTAAGGAAAGATCTCCTCTTGGGTGTGCTACCAAAGATGATTTCGAAGCACAGAAAATCTAAAGTTTGTGTATAAAGCTCTATGGAATTTGCTATTTCTCTGGCTTGGATCTAGGTGGAAATGTTGATATCTCATCAATACTAAAATATGATCCTGCCCTCACGCTCAGAATGAAAAACAACAAACCTCGAAAGCAATAATCTGAATGTGCCATAGATGTGCAGGGAAAGCCAGGCTAGAATTAAAACATGATCATTAACGACTGAGAAATAACAGAACCTCACTTCCATAGATAAAAGATGCTCCTTGAACAAAAATATATTCAAAGTACTGAATTCAAAAATATGTCTTTATTTTTAAAACACTTTAGGATTATAAATCTGTACTTAACATATAAGTATGAAAGTGGACTTTTGGACAGCAAGGAGGCTTAGACTATCACAATGATATATGCATTTGTATTATTCTACTCACTTCCTTTATAAGACAGTCATATCATACAAACACAATAACATCCATGGAATGTTTAATTTTTAACTCTTCCTATGTCTCAATGCATTCCCTATATTAATCATTGCATCCCCTCTTAAAGGAAGTCTGTGCTCTACAGAAAAATCTATGAGTTATGTGATTTAACGTGCTTGTCTTTTCTAGTGGTGTTTACAAAACTAAAATCACTGCTTTGTTGTCCTTCTGGGTAACTGCTTTTTATTTTTCAGTATTGGTCTGCCAAGTCCTGCTTGTATCTGTCAGTTTTAACACGGCAAATATCACTTGCCGAATTTATATTGTACTAAATTTAAATATATCAGAGTTTATAAGGCTGAGACCACACACTCCCTTTCTTACAGACTAGAAGCTGCTGGCATCAAGAGAGTTTTGCAAGTAAATGCCAACAGTCTGATTCAACTTCAGATCTGCCAGGAAAACATTTCTGATGGCGGATACTCTGCTAGGATTTTGAATACCATCATTCTGGTAAGAGTTGGAAATGATCCTTTGAGACAGAAGAGGTGGCATAAGCTACTCTCTGAGGTAGTTCCAGGCTATTTCTCAACCTCATCTGTGTCCTGCAGCTCTGACCTAAAGATGCCAGAGAGAGAAGGTTGCCAGTCTGGGGATAGGGGAGCAGGTTCAAACATATGCATCAGACAGGTGTACCACAGAGAGACCGTGAGAAACTACACATGACTGGTGAGCTCTTACAACAACTTTTCCCATGGTGCCCTAATAGAGTTGATGAGCTGAAGAAGGCACTTAGAACTGACGTATTAATTAGTAAATTCAAGATTTCATAGTATAATATGCCATACTCACTCAACTCTATTTTATTTTTAAGACCCTCTCCACTCTTAACATGTAAGAATTAATCCCGTCCTCTGATTATAGCCCCAAGGGCATGAAGGTCATCAAAAAGCAATTGGAATAAAAGGAAAAAAACAAATAAAAATAACTCAGAAATACATAGAGAAATTACCATTATAAACCAAAAAACCATTACTTTATGTCAATGGCATTGCTAATCAGATAACATATCTCTAGGATGATACCAGATGTTCTTTTCTTCTACTAAATTTCATGTGTAGAGTCCACTGAATTAGCTGTATCTCAACCAAAATACTTAATGCATAAATATGGTGCTGAAATTCCACATATGTGTGTAAAGTATAATTAGTTGTGCTTGAACTTTACAATTCAACTTACATATATTTAAATTCTACAATACTCACACTTTGTTTCAATTCCAGAATTTCTGTATGAAATTCAGAAACTTGAATGATAGGGAAAATACATGACTTTTTCTCTTATTTCACCATGATTTACGAAAAATACTGGTTCCTTATTACTATTCTATCTATAATCAGAAAACGTCAAAATTAAGATTTTATCTATAATAACTCCAATAACCCAAAAAGGTCATTAGTTATAAAAACAACTGTAATGTAAAGGATTTGTTGCACCCAAGGCTCATATATCTACAAGCTATTTTTTTTTTCTTGGGTGCCCAAAAGACAATCAGCAGACAATGTTTAATAGTCCTCCTTTTCTGGGACATCTGAGACAGAGCTCCTCAGGTAGAGCTTTAGAACATTCCTGGATGAGCCAGGTTTTGCTCTGTCTATCTCAAAGAAATAAAAACATTTACCAGATTCTCAAGGAACTTAAATTCTCTGGTAATTACGTCTGCTTTGGAAATGCCAATAGCCTCTGAACATTTTTTAGTATCATTCAATTTACAAAGCTCTTTTATATGTATTATCCTATTTTCCCCTTATATTCTTTGAGTGATAGGTTTTCCAGGACTCCTTATTTTCTACATTTTCTACATGGACAAACAGAAGCTCAGGAGAGTTACTCTCTCATAGTCACATGATTTGTAGCCCCTAGAGCCAATGAAACAGATTTGTTATTATGTAACTGTCCACTGCATGTTAAATCTCCACACTGACCTTTGCCTTAGACACTGAAACAAAGATTCCTCAAAATAAGGTTTTCCAATTCTGCATTATGCCATGATAATTCTCATCTTACCCTAACAGCTGGCACCTAAGTTAAAAGAGTAAAGAAGTATTTAAAAGGGCTTAAAATTAGGAACTGGCAAGAAACCAAACAACATTATGAAACAAATTTCAGCAAAGTCAAAAAAAAGCTAAAGCTCATACTTAGAGTTAATAGCTTTATTTCCATGGATAGAGGAAAATCCAGAGAAATTATGATAAAATGCTGACTCTGGCATACTTGAAAAATCAATTAAAAAAATTTAATTTTCAGGAGTAGGGGATATTTTGATGATATCAGCTTCATTACTTCCACAGATATAAATGTGCAAGTCTTTTAGGAAGAAATGACATTTCATTATGACAAAGTTTCCCTTTACTCCAACAATATGCTGAATGCCATGATATATAGACACTGAGGGCTTATGGAGCCACTATTACAAACAAATAGCACCTTTAAAGGGAAATATCATTTCTAGAGAAAGGATATATTTCTTCTTGAAATATCGACTTTCCAAGCGAGGCTTGTTAGTCCTGTTTTAATCTACACTATTCTGGTTAAAATATCCAATTTGCTCTTTTTGTGTGTGTTATAATCATTTCTATGGTGTCATCATCCATGATAATAGCTATTAGGGACAGCACTTGAAAACTCATAGTAATTCCAGTTTTAACCATATACGCTTCACGCTTAATGGCTCTAAATATAACAAGGCATGCAATATGAAATGCGAAAATGAATAAAAATAATCAACATAATAGGATAAAAACATTTGACTGCTCATACATATGGACATACAAACACAAATACATGAAATATAGGGAATTACTGGAACAGGCTGACTTGGAATGTTTTAGTCACTTAATTGCAAATGCTCTGATGCAGAATGCTATGGCATGTTCCTCAAGATCCCGATTTAAATACTAACTAGTTTTTGGCAATCAGTCCATTAATAAGCTTATGAACCTAAGTATTTTCCTTACTTTCATTTAGTACTCATGTCATAATAGTATAAACATGCAAAAAGAGTACAAGAAAGTATTGCCTGTATGATCAAACAATTCAAATAAAAAGCAGCTCTGTCTTGAGAAGCTGAGAATCATTCTGGATGAGCGGAAGGAAACAGGTACAAATTACATGGAAAGTATGTATTCATTTGGAAAGTATGTATTCATCTGGCACCTCTTCCTCCATCTTTTTTATTTTTTTTTTTTTACTTTTTGGTAGTCAGGGATAAGAATCATCTACCGTATTGTTGGCCTGGCTCTGACTTACCTGAGCAGCTACTACTTACCAAGTCCCTAATCTTTGTGTTTCTCCCTCCCTCTGATGCAACCTGGAGGGTTACTGTTAAAGAAAGTTCTCCCTTAGTTTCATAAACTACAGTATGTTCAACAAATTATGCTGTCTTGGACTTGGATTCAGCTTGTTCTAGGCACATGGCATGAAAATCAACCTTTGGAAGTACTGGATCACAGAATCAATACGTGAATCAGGTTCAAACATTCTATCAGGGGCACTGTCTTAAGAAAGCCTTCAAGGGGAGCTTCTGTGATGACAGCAGTAGCAGAAGAACTCCTTGAAGCTGCACAGAGTTAGGTTTATCTCCTGCCCCAGCTGATGTCTATGCCAGAGTCAGAGAGAACTATTTCATATTTAGGCCAGTGCCTTCCTCACACCCCACTTCTTGGTGGCACCGTGATACACCAGGAGGAAGCTAAACCACTGCACTTGTTATTCAAAGATGGGCCCTGGATAGTCTAGGTTACATTAATACCACTGTTTCACATAAACTCTGCAGCTATTATTGAGGAACTTAGCTGATCTCTATTTAAAGAGGATGACACATGTGAAAGATACCAAAGACATGGTTAAATAAATGGCTTACATGAATCTCAAGGTCAATTCTGATATTAATTGTTAACATTAATTAACATTCTGAATAGTTGTGCCTGCCCTATATAATATAATCAAGTGCTGTATGAAGAATGAACCTTCTTCTCTTATCATAGTGACTGCTTATTTCCTCAACTGAAAGCTCTGAGTTTAAAACTCTTAAAAGTTGTGTCATGTACCTCATTCAATAGCTAATAATTGGGAGACCTTCAAGATGGTGGAGGAGTAAGATGTGGAGATCATCTTCCTGCCACAAATACATCAGAAATACATCAACATGTGGAACAACTGCTACAGAGCACCTACTGAATGCAGGCAGAAGACCGCAGACTTCCTAAAAGCCGTGTGGCTGACAGGGTCTTGGTGCTCTGGTGGGGTGTTAGGCCTGTGCCTCTGAGGTGGGAGAGCCAAGCCGAGTTCAGGACATTGGTCCACCAGAGACCTTCCGGCTCCACATAATATCAAACAGTGAAAGCTCTCCCAGAGATCTCCACCGCAACACTAAGACCCAGCTCCACTCAACGACCAGCAAGCTCCAGTGCTGGACACTCTATGCCAAACAACTAGCAAGACAGGAACACAACCCCACCCATTAGCAGAGAGGCTGCCTAAAATCATAATAAGGTCACAGACACTCTAAAACACACCACCAGACATGGTCCTGCCCACCAGAAAGACAAGATCCAGCCTCATTCACCAGAACACAGGCACCAGTCCCTTCCACCAGGAAGCCTACACAGCCCACTGAACCAACCTTAGCCACTGGGGGTAGACACCAAAAACGGGAACTACGAACCTGCAGCCTGCACAAAGGAGACCCCAAACACACTAAGTGAAGCAAAATGAGAAGACAGAGAAACACACAGCAGATGAAGGAGCAAGGTAAAAACCCACCAGACCAAACAAATGGAGAGGAAATAGGCAGTCTACCTGAAAAAGAATTCAGAGTAATGATAGTAAAGATGATCCAAAATCTTGGAAATAGAATGGAGAAAATACAAGAAACATTTAACAAGGACCTAGAAGAACTAAAGAGCAAACAATGGTGAACAACACAGTAAATGAAATTAAAAGTTCTCTAGAAGGGATCAATAGCAGAATAACTGAGGCAGAAGAATGCATAAGTGACCTGGAAGATAAAATAGTGGAAATAATTACTGTAGAGCAGAATAAAGAAACAAGAATGAAAAGAATTGAGGACAGTCTTAGAGACCTCTGGGACAACATTAAACACACCAACATTTGAATTACAGGGGTCCCAGAAGAAGAAGAGAAAAAGAAAGGGACTGAAAAAATACTTGAAGAGATTATAGTTGAAAACTTCCCTAATACGGGAAAGGAAAGAGTCAGTCAAGTCCAGGAAGCACAGAGAGTCCTATACAGGATAAATCTAAGGAGAAACATGCCAAGACACATATTAATCAAACTATCAAAAACTAAATACAAAGAAAAAATATTAAAAGCAGCAAGGGAAAAATACCAAATAACATACAAGGGAATTCCCATAAGGTAAACAGCTGACCTTTCAGTAGAAAAACTGAAAGCCACAAGGGAGTGGCAGGACATATTTAAAGTGATGAAACAGAAAAACCTACAACCAAGATTACTCTACCCAGCAAGGATCTCATTCAGATTTGACGGAGAAATTAAAACCTTTACAGACAAGCAAAAGTTGAGAGCGTTCAGCACCACCAAACCAGCCCTACAACAAATGCTAAAGGAACTTCTCTAAGTGGGAAACACAAGAGAAGAAAAGGACCTACAATAACAAACCCCAAACAATTAAGAAAATGGTAATAGGAACATACATATCAATAACTACCTTAAAGGTAAATGGATTAAATGCTCCAACCAAAAGACACAGACTCGCTGAACAGATACAAAAATAAGACCCGTATATATGCTGTCTAAAAAAAACTCACTTCAGACCTAGGGACACATACAGACTGAAAGTGAGGGGATGGAAAAAGATATTCCATGCCAATGGAAATCAAAAGAAAGCTGGAGTAGCAATTCTCATATCAGACAAAATAGACTTTAAAATAAAGACTACTACAAGAGACAATGAAGGACACTACATAATGATCAAGGGATCAATCCAAGAAGAAGATATGACAATTGTAAATATTGATGCACCCAACTAGGAGCACCTCAATGCATAAGGCAAATGTTAACAGCCATAGAAGGGGAAAGCAACAGTAACACAATCATAGTAGGGGACTTCAACACACCACGTTCACCAATAGACAGACCATCCAAAATGAACATAAATAAGGAAACACAAGCTTTAAATGATACAATAAACAAGATGGACTTAATTGATACTTATAGGACATTCCATGCAAACACAACAGAATACACTTTCTTCTCAAGTGCCCATGGAACATTCTCCAGGATAGGTCACATCTTGGGTCAAAAATCAAGCCTTGGTAAATTTAAGAATATTGAAATCATATCAAGTATCTTTCCCAACCACAATGCTATAAGACTAGATATCAATTACAGGAAAAAATCTGAAAAAAACCCCAAACACATGGAGGCTAAACAATACATTATTTAATAACCAAGAGATCACTGAAGATATCAAAGAGGAAATCAAAACATACTTAGAAACAAATGACAATGAAAACACAATGACCCAAAACCTATGAGATGCAGCAAAAGCAGTTCTAATGGGGAAGATTATAGCAATAAAATCCTACCTAAAGAAACAAGAAACATTTCAATTAAACAACCTAACCTTACACCTAAAGCAATTAGAGAAGGAAGAACAAAAAAACCCCAAAGTTAGCAGAAGGAAAGAAATCCAAAAGATCAGATAAGAAATAAATGAAAAAGAAATGAAGGAAACAATAGCAAATATCAATAAAACTAAGAGCTGGTTCTTTGAGAATATAAAAAAAATTGATAAACTATTAGCCAGACTCATCAAGAAAAAAAGGAAAAGACTCAAATCAATACAATTAGAAATGAAAAAGGAGAAGTAACAACTGACATTGCAGAAATACAAAGTATCATGAGAGATTACTACAAGCAACTCTATGCCAATAAAATGGACAACCTGGAAGAAATGGAGAAATTCTTAGAAAAGCACAACTTTCCAGGACGGAACTAGGAAGATAGAAAATATAAACAGACCAATCACAAGCACTGACATTGAGACTGTGATTAAAAATCTTCCAACATAAAAAAATCCAGGACCAGATGGCTTCACTGGTGAATTCTATCATACATTTAGAGAAGAGCTAACACCTATCCTTCTCAAACTCTTCCGAAATATAGCAGAGGGAGGAACACTCTCAAATTCATTCTACGAGGCGACCAACACCCTGACACCAAAACCAGAAAAAGATGTCACAAAGAAAGAAAACTACGGGCCAATATCACTGATGAACACAGATGCAAAAATCCTCAACAAAATACTAGCAAATAGAATCCAACAGCACATTAAAAGGATCATACACCATGAACACCTGTGGTTTATCCCAAGAATGCAAGGATTCTTCAATATATGCAAATCAATCAATGTGATAAACCATATTAACAAACTGAAGGAGAAAAACCATATGATCATCTCAATAGATGCAGAGAAAGCTTTTGACAAAATTCAACAGCCATTTATGATAAAAACCCTCCAGAAGGTATGCATAGAGGGAACTTACTTCAACATAATAAAGGTCATGTATGTCAAAGCCACAGCCAACATTGTTCCCAATGGCGAAAAACAGAAACCATTTCTACTAAGATCAGGAAGAAGACAAGGTTGTCCACTCTCACCACTATTATTTAACATAGTTTTGGAAGTTTTAGCCACAGCAATCACAGAAGAAAAAGAAATAAAAAGAATCCAGATTGGAAAAGAACAAGTAAGCTGTCACTGTTAGCACGTGAGATGATAGTACACATAGAGCATCCTAAAGATGCTACCAGAAAACTACAGGAGCTAATCAGTGAATTTGGTAAAGTAGCCGGATAGAAAATTAATGCACAGAAATATCTTGCATTCCTCTAAACTAATGATGAATTAATAGCCAGGACATGGAAGCCACCTAAGCGTCCATCGACAGATGAATGGATAAAGATGTGGCACATATATACAATGGAATATTACTCAGCCATAAAAAGAAACCAAATTGAGTTATCTGTAGTGAAGTGGATGGACCTAGAGTCTGTCATACAGAGTGAAGTAAGTCAGAAAGAGAAAAAAAAAATACCGTATGCTAACACATATATATGGAATCAAAAAAAAGAAAAAACATGTTTCTGAAGAACCTAGGGCCAGGACAGCAATAAAGATGCAGACGTAGAGAATGGACTTGAGGACACGGGGAGGAGGAATGTTAAGCTAGGATGAAATGAGATAGTGGCATGGACATTTATACACCACCAAATGTCAAATAGATAGCTAGTGGGAAGCAGCCACATAGCACACAGAGATCAGCTCGGTGCTTTTTGACCACCTAGAGGGGTGGGATAGGGAGGGTGGGAGAGAGATGCAACAGGGAGTAGACATGGGGATATATGTATATGTACAGCTGATTCATTTTGTTATACATCAGAAACTAACACACCATTGTAAAGCCATTGTACTCCAACAAAGATGTTAAAAAAAAATAGCTAATAATTAGTACTTTTATTAGGTCTCCGTAGATTGAAACTAGCAAAAAGCCACTAAATAAATTATACTAGAAAAAAGAATTTTTAGAATATAAAAATGTCTTATGGAGCCTAAAGGATCTAGCTTCAATCAGGCCTCAGAATAAACCTGTAACCAGGGATACAAATGCCAACACAACACTCTTCATCTCTCATGTCTGCCTCTCTGCCTGAGTACACCATAATTCTAACTCATAAAATACCACCTTTCCTTATTAAAAGCTCACATGGTAGCACATGGGTGACCATATCTCTGAGGTTTATAGATCCTGTACTGAAAAGTCCAACTATGCTTAAATCCTGACTTCATATCCCTGCCAGGAAATCCTGATTGGGCCCACTTGGTTTAGTTGCTCACTCCTAAGCCTGGAGTAGAGTCAGGTTATATAAATATTCAAACCCCCCTCTGGGGGGAGTGGCTCCTAATATGGTACTAGAGCAACTGTGCAGACAAGTAATAGTAAGAGTTACATGACACTGTTCTTCTTGGGCTTTCAAAAGAAAATATATGGGCCATAATTCCTACTCCAATAACAAACCCATCAGTTAAGCCCTACAGCACAGAGCTTCAGACACTGAAGTAGCTGAAGCTTTATGACCCTACCTTCTTTAGAAATGGGTTTTGAGTTTACCTTACTCTTCAAAATCACAGAGTTCAAAAAATTGTATGAAAACCATAAGGAGATACTGCTCGCTGTTCATTTGTTTATTCCATTATTGACACTTCCTAGGAACTGCAGAAGAACTATTATTACAAAGAGTAAAAGGAGAACCAGATTTCAGCTGGAGCTGGGTGTGTATTAGTTAAAAAAAAAAAAAGGCCTTACTGAGAAAGTGACATTCAAGCTAAGACCTGAGTATGATGAGGAATTTAACTGGGTGAAGAGTGGGAAGAAAGAGATGTAAGCAGAGGGTGTTTTAAATGTAAAACTCCACAAACTAGAACAGACAATTGTAGGAGCTGTTAACACCAAATCCAAGTTGAAACAATCAGCAGAGAGCATATTGAAGCACATAAGTGATGTAGGAAATATATTATCCTGTACCAAATGGTTGTTTAATTTTTAATTACATTCAATTACCGCAAATATTTAATTAAACACAGGTGGTAATACAGCATCCCATTTTGGTTCCCAGTTCCAAAATATTATGTGTGTGTTTTTGTCTGCAGTCTATATGTACATATACATATTCATAGAATGCTAGTGAGTATAGATTTAACAGCCTGAAAGAAAGCTTTCCAAGAATAAAAACATTCTGATATTGAAAAACGACTGCCTGATTCACAGTTTCCAGTCCAGTGTACAGACCAGCTGTGCTGTTAGTTATCACTTCTGGCATGGGTATAACTCGTGGCTTTATTCCATCCCCAGAGATTCTCTACTTGTCCAGACAAGTTCAAAAACACACGTTTTGAGTTCTGGGAAGATGGTAACGGTGGCAGAGTTTTTGAGTCTCCCTGCATTCCCCTTAAAAAAAAAAAGCAACTGAAATAGAGAAACTAAAACCCACAGACCATATCAACAAGAAAAAGAGGTGAAATATATCTGTAGCCCCACATATGAGAAGGTATGGATAAATCATGACAACTAAAAGACCTGTGTGTCATCAGCAAAGATGCAGGAGGAAGTAAGGGGAAGAAAGGGAACCTCAAACAGTCAATAGGTACTCAGAGGAAAGGACGAGTTGGTGTGAGCACTTCAGCTGAAACTCTGGTCAAGAAATAATTGCAGGGGTCCCATGAAATGTCGATAGGAGGTGAAGCCGTCAGGATGCCATGAGCTCTCCAGACTGACAAACTGAAAATCCCTTCTTGGCTAAATCCTCACATTAAAGAGAGTCAGCCTGAAATAAAATTCAAATGGAGCACGACCTCAAAAGTACGCATGAAGAAAAGAGAAGGTCCAAAAGAAATAGGGGAGGGAAATAGAGTCTGGAAATCTCAGAAAATAAGAGGCCATACATCTGAACACTATATAAAAACAGCACATCTGGGACTGTCTCTCTCCTGCTCATCCCGTGGCTCCAACCCCTAGCATAATTCCTAGCAGGTATAGAAACTGGTATTAAAAACTAAAATGGGTTATAAGAATGACAATTATGATGCCCTTTTATCATCTTTAATGTAGGCTGGCTCCCTTAACTTCTGCCCATAAAATTAATTTTCTATCCCAGTATCTGAGTAACATTTTTAAACTTATAAAATACCTTTTTTCATTAGACAGAAGACATAATGCTGGATTTAACTGAGTACAGCATAGAAAAAGCATTATAGCTTTATTATTTCCTTTGTGTTCAGAACTAAACCTGTACTTGCGGGGAGTTTCGACTAAATAATTAATCAGTTGAACAAAATTGAGAGATTTGACTCAAGAACTGATACAAGGATACAGTCTATAAAAGGGATGCATGAAATACACTATGCCTTTGCAGTAGATCTAAAAGATATTCCAAAAATTTAAAAATCTCATACCAAAGTTCTTACTAGAAAGGGCTCATTTAACTCCTTCTAAAAGTAGCCTGATATTGAGAGGCCCAATATCTCCTAGATCCTCAGTTAGGTTTCAACAATCCCTTACACATGGGTTGAATCTAATAAGCCTAAAGTTTCAGACGTCCTTCTGATACACAATTATTTTACCCTGCAGTTATTACTTAAAGAAGAGTGGCTGAATTGGAAGCAGAGAATTTAATTTCTTGAGTTGCTGTGGTTTTATTGAACTAAAGGTAGCAGTAATTGTACTAAATAGATTTTTTTTAAAGCTCTTTTCTGAGTACCCTTCTCACAGCAGCCATGCTATTAACTTCATACAATTTTAGTGCAATGCTTAGATTGTAATAGCCTTTGGACACCTGTACATTGTAGTGCAAGATGTATTACATTATTATTTGTGACACCCCTCAAATGCCAATTTACTATACTGCAGATTGCTCCTTGGACTTAATAAATCTTTACAAACCCACCTAAAGTGGCTGTGCTACACTCTTCACGCCATCCTCCCATTCATTTTGTGCAGTAGATTCTATGAAGTGGTTATTACAGTATGGTTTCTATTAACCTAAAATTGTTGTTAATATTTTATGACACTTGAATATTATACAGTGAACAATCATTTATCCCGTTGTCATAGTAATTAGACTATCACTTTATTATTATCACTTTGTATTTGGGTAGTGCTTTACAAACTTCACATACACAGATGTGCTCTGTATTTGTTCAATCCTCTCAAAATCTCTATGGGGTAGAGGGAGCAAATGACACACACATTTCATTAAAAAAGGAGCAAGGGCTAAAAATTTTCATGATTTACCTATAGTCATACTGATACTAAATGGTTGAATCTGAGTTTGAACCCACATCTGCTACAACTTCCTCAAGAAAGATGGCATTAGCCATATTGATTATTAGAGGACCTCTTTAGTGTGGATCTTTTAATTTAGTTGTAGTTTAAACTAAACTACATGGAAGTAGTATGGAAGGCTTAAGAAGGAAGATAAGTTAAGAGCTTATGGCAATAAGCCAGGAGAGGAAAAATGATCATTTGAATGATAGTGATAGTGATGGAAGAGTTTCTAAAAATGTTTGCAAACTAGAATTAACAGGATTTGCTGTTATGAGGCATGAAGAACACAGAGGATAACATCACAGTGTTGGGTTTAAGCAGCTAGAAGAATGTTGTTGCCATTTTTTTTAAATGGAGAGGACTGCGAGATGAATATTTTGGGGTGGCAAGATTCAGGAGCTTAGGTTTGAGCTTGTTAAGTTTGAGATGCCTAAGTATATTGAACAGATGGATGGACAGGTTAAGTTTGAAGTTTGAGTGAGATGACTGTACCGAAGACTGCAATGATTTCCAGAGGATGAGAAGAGAAGTGGAACGAGTGATTACAGAAATTTCTTTAAAGGTGTTTGGCTGGAAGAAAAATGGGGCAGAAACTTGAGGAAGATAAGGAGTCAAGCGAGACTTTTTTTTTTCCTTTTTTCAAACCAAGAAAAATAACAGCATAACTGTACACTGGTAGACAATCCAGGGGAGCAGGGCAAGGTGATGCAAGAGAGAGATAATAATAATAATCATTTTTTTTTTTTTTTTTGCGGTACGCGGGCCTCTCACTGCCGCGGCCCCTCCCGTTGCGGAGCACAGGCTCCGGACGCGCAGGCTCAGCGGCCATGGCTCACGGGCCCAGCCGCTCCGCGGCATGTGGGATCCTCCTGGACCGGGGCACGAACCCGTGTCCCCTGCATCGGCAAGCAGACTCTCAACCACTGCGCCACCAGGGAAGCCCAAGAGATAATTATTAAAGCGAAGTCTAACAGGCAAAAGGAGATACAGTTTGTAAAAGAAAGGGGTTGGTATTGGACAAGAACATGAACTGTTTATCAATAATGATACTAGAGGAGACAAAGAATCTGGATACAGATGTAGACAGGCTGACACATGTAGTGGTGAGAGCATACGGAAATTCTCCTCTAATTGCTTCCATTTTTCTCAATGAAATGGGATGCAAGAACGTTACCTAAGAGTGAGGATGCCAGAACCATACTATTTCAATTACAACTGCTTCACAGTCTATTTCACCAATGTTTTTAGCTTTTCCACAAATTTCTTTTTCTGTTTTCTAACTACAGTTCTTGGCCATTTTCATACATTCTTCTTTCAGATGAACAGCACTACGATCAGCTTTTCAGTTTCTAACCACAACAAAATAGAGTGTCGACTGAAATTAAATGTATGGATTTGGACATATCTGGCATCTTAAGAATATCATGTCTTCCCAGGAACCTGGCAGGCCTCTCTATTTATCCCAGTCTCATTTTACATCTTCTGATAAATCCTGTTATTAGTCTTATTCCTTTGTTGTCAAGTTTAATCCTGGGTATTTTATGGTTTTGCTTTTTTTTTAATGTGACTTCTCCTCCTCTTATCTCATCCCATAGCATTTGAAACTAAAGTGTTTATTACTCATATAAAGGAGAGCTAATTTAATTTCTGCCAACTAGTATTTTTTTGTGATTTTGATAAAGTCATTTAACCCCACAAATCTCTGTCTCTGCTGCTGGAAAAAGGACAACTAAATGACCTATGTAATTTAAAGAAATGTAAACAGAAAGATAATAACATTATTCCTATTTTACCTATTAGCCAATTGAGTCTCAGAGTATATAATTTACCCAATGTCATGCTGTGGATAATACAAAAACTTACCTCGTTTTTAGTAAATTACCAACACTAGCAGGTCAGCTGGGGGCTGGCTGACCCCATGGCCACATGGCTAGCAGTTGGCTGATACTGTCGGTCAGAGTGCCTTGGTCTTCCTCTACCTTCCTTATAAGGCAGGCTATCTTAGGCATCCTGGGGTTCGAGGGTGAAACCAAAGTGTGTATCAACAAGCCTTTACTGAGTAATATTCCACCGTATACATGTACCACATCTTCTTTATCCATTCCTCTGTTGATGGACATTTAGGTTGCTTCCATGTCCTGGCTATTGTAAATAGTACTGCAATGAACACTGGGGTGCATGTACCTTTTTGAATTATGGTTTTCTCTGGGTATTACTCAGCCATAAAAAGGAATGAAATAGTGGCATGTGCAGAGATGTGGACAGACCCAGAGACTGTCACACAGAGTGACATAAGTCAGAAAGAGAAAAACAAATATCACATAACATCACTTACATGTGGAACCTAGAAAAATGGTACAGATGAACTTATTTGCAAAGCAGAAATAGAGACACAGATGTAGAGAACAAACTTATGGATACGGAGGGGGGAAGGGGGAAGTGGGATGAATTGGGAGATTGGGATTGACATATATACACTATTGATACTACGTATAAAATAGGTAACTAATGAGAACCTACTGTATAGCACAGGGAACTCTACTTAATGCTCTGAAGTGACCTAAATGGAAGGAAATCTAAAAAAGAGGGGACATATGTATACATATAACTGATTCACTTTGCTGTACAGCAGAAACTAACACAACATTGTAAAGCAACTACACTCCAATAAAAATCTTTAAAAAAATAAAAGGAATGTGTATTCTCACAAAAAAGAACAAGCCTTTACTTGAGTTCATATTTGCTAACGACCCATTGGTCTTATCAAGTCATATGACCAAGCCCATAATGATTGTGGAAAAGAACTAGACAGGGACATGGATAAGAGGAGGTGTTATTCATTTGTACTTATTAATGTAATAACGTACCACAGCCCTGAATATGATTCAGCAGAGCATCACTTTCTAGAACTCGTACACAAAGCTTCGGTAGGTCCAAGTTTAGGAAGCATGTACAGGAGGTCCAATGAGGTTATTTGACTTAAAATCCCCCAAAGCTCTCACATCCCTCATTTCCCCCTATCAATCTGCTACAGATACCTGCCATTTCAGCATTAGAGAGTGCATCATCTGTGTTTAAGAACTTGTTCCTTGTAAGAAGATATATATCACAGGAAATAGACTCCACATAAATTTATCAGAAAATTTCCAGTGGGACCACTAGCCCTCAGCAGCGACATTTGGAATAAATAAGGATTTTTGCCTATTTAAGGGAAAGAATGGGGAGAGCCATTTTCTGGATAAGAGTGCTGCTCTGAGAAGGTAGATCTGGGCTCAACATCACTTTAGAAGTCCCTGGAAAGTCAAGAGGGTACAAGGGAAGGGAGCAAACTTTGAAGACTTATTTATGTTTCAGTGAATCCTAGAGCTGACATCTGAATGTAGAAAATCTTTCAGCAACCTTACCTTTTATACACTCAGTTGCTATAAACTTGGCTCCTTTGCATTTGCCATCATATATACCTCAATAAATTTTCTCTGACTAAACATGCTACTTCTTGCCACATATGGACTTTCAAATCATGGCGAATTATTGATGAGAAATGTATTCTAAAGAAGAACAATTTCTAAAAGTGGTATTCAGATTTTGTGAATTCACAGACAATTCCTATTTTAATTTCTTCATTTCTAGAAAAGAGAATAAAATGAGTTCTACCCATCCTCATGTAAAAGGTGCGAGGATGAAGCTTATGTTATCCTAAACTGTCTCAAGCTTCTGAAGACGATGATATTGTATGACCATGTCATTCTACCTTTATTTCTCCACTTTAATATAAAATCATGACCCAACAAAAGAAACCAAATAGCTAATTCATAAATTACAGTCAGGATAACTTGGAACATAGGGGATTACCATTTACTTTAACTAAGGTGCTATTGCTACTTTAAGCCCCTATTGTCTGTATATAAATGTTTTCGTTTCCATGATTATATTTTATTTTCTCAGAGTGTTGACATATAATAAATATGATCAATACTTCCAAAGACAATATATACCTAAAATCAACACATTAGGTCTTACAATTATCCATCAATAAAAATCAATTAGAAAACTAAACAAAGAATTATTCATTGAATTATTTCTATTCTCTTTGGTAGGCATTAGTAAATGGCCTTTCACTATATTGAGAAGAGATAGGAAGAAATATTTGAGAAGCAGCTGAATTTTTGATAAGGTATCAAATGAGTGATGTCTCCCCCCCCATCCCTCCCTCTCTCCTTCCCTTTTGTCCATCTTCTTTCCTTCCATCTTTCTTCCTTCATTCTTTCAAAAAATTCTGCTATGTTTACTGAGTTGGGTAGAGGAAGGCAGTAGAAAATCCTTTTATAACAAAAGGGGGAGGAAAGAAGTCATTTTTGGTGCTCAGAAAGCAATCAGTGGAAGTAACCAGAACTCAGAAAGCAACTTCCTTGGTCGGATTAATGAGAAAAGGCAGCATACGAAGGTGAAGGTCAAATTACCAGGGTAGGCAGGCAAGAAATGATTAAAAACAGGTAAGCAAGACAAAGTATCAAGGAAAGTTGGTTGGATTGAGCTCTGTTCATTGTGAGGACATTCTAGGTAAGTGAGAAATGGGAGAGAATTAGAGGCCTAGGCCTGGGGGAGTGAGGTGAGCTAGTGAGGTTACAGCCATGATGAGTTAGATTTAGCTGTTTAATGAATGTGCCTGTGGATGATCCCAATTCTCTAGGTGATCATCTCAGCCAGAAAGAAGCTAAAGGGCTACAAGAGAACATCACCATGGCCCATGGTGCTAGGATCACTTGAAATGGGTTTTGGAGAGAGAAGAGAATACAGAGAAAATGTATTACTTTAAAAACTACAACAACAACTTGAAAGCTATTTTTGTAAATGCCAGGAAAACAATAGCTTAGCAGCTGTTCCTGCCTGTAGTAATTGACACAAGCCAACTCTCAGGACTAATTTCCCAGGGAGAAGAACTCGCCCAACACAACTGGGAGTTTACCAAATAATCAACTTTACTTTTTAAAACACTTCTGAGTCCTACAAATGGACTGTGAAAGTTGCTAGAGAGAAACCTCACTAAAATGGAGTCAGGAGGCCAGAAGGGGAAGCTCTCATCATGTACCACCCTAAGTTAATACAGACCCAAACAGGAAGAGACATACCTAGCATCTCTGGGAGGAAGTGACCTACGTTAGTATCACAGGCAGGAGGAAGAAAAATCCTCTTGCCTGGCAACAGCTCAGCCAGTAAGAACTGTCCCAACTCAGCAAATGAACAGCCACCATACTTCAAACTCCCAGTTTCCACCTATGGACTTTTTGATTATAACAGCCCCACCCACCTACCCCTTTTCTTCTATAAAAGCATTTCCTCTCCTTTGTTTTTACCAGACTTGTATGAGGTTCACCATAGTTGCATGTCCCAAACTGCAATTTTTCTCTACTCCTGAATAAACCCATTTCGCTGGTAAAATAGCTATTTTATTGTTTTCGATTCACAGGACAAAACAAAAACCCTCAATTGATCTTTCCAATATTACTCTATTAATAACATGATTATTTTTAAAAGTAACTTTGAGTTCTTGTAAATGTAATCCCCTTATAGTCCCTACAGTTCTAGAGCCAGCAGTCATGATTTCAAGTCCAAAGACCAAAAGCTCTTAGTAACGTAGAGAGATTAGTCTTTCTGTAATGAAGTCCTGCTAACTGACTATGCACGAGACTGATCTATGTACTTCTAACCATTATACCTCAATGACCTTCGTTAATATAAAACAGCAGTCACATTATTCCAGTGATTTAGTACCTACTCTCCTCCTAAGGCTTCTCTTGTCCCAGATTCAACAAGGCAGCGTTTCAGAATGATTAAGATCTCAGACTTTTGAGTTGTGACCGGCCCAGTGTGGATCCCAGCTCTGCCATTTACTAACAACTTGGTTTTGAGCAAGTTTCTTAGTCTCTGTGGAATCAAGTTCTTTCATTTGTACAATGCGGCTAATAATGATGATTTCCACTTCAGAGTGTTGTTATAAGAATTAAATGAACTAATACATATAAAGCACCCAGAACCGTGCCTGGCACATAGCAGTAATGAACTACTTTGAGCTGTTACTAGCATGATTATTGGGAACCCACATATTTTCAGAAGTCTGCTTGGTAAATATGAAATAAAAGATCCAGGGCAATGAGGTGTTGATAATAATAGCATTACATTTCATTTCTAGTGAAGTTCAATTAACAAGTTTGTTTTCATCTCCCAAATCCAGAGTCTTCCTTAGTGGAGCAGTACTCACTAGAACATTAGGCAGATCTTCACTTTCTGAATCTCAATTTTTCCAGGCTTTCCACTTTTTTTCACTGGAATCATTCTTTCTTTAGATGTGGTAATATCACTAATTAAATGTCATTCATGTGTGATCCCCTTGGGGTTTAAAGACATACCATATTGATTGAATTAATCCAATTATCAGAGTTTTAGAAGCACTGTTACAGCCTACATCATATCCTGTTAGATGCCCGGTTAGAGGTATAGCAAACCCTGTCCATGCCCTGCTCCATTAACACACCTTAGACCAACGGACTTCACATGGGATAGGCAATTCCAGCACTTTGCACATATCCCACTTAACATGCTGCATTGCTCTTCTTCCTTTACCTGAAGGCTTAAAATAATTACATTTTAAAGTCACGTCAGAACTACGTCATTAGATAACAGAGTTAAGTGATCGCCTAGGTATGTCCCTGTGTCCAATCAGACTGATCATAGGCAAAACCGTATTTGTCTCCTGAACCTTCCAAATCCTTTTGGCCATGCCCTTCTCACTCTTCTGAGTACCTGTTCCAAGCCCAGAGACCAACCCATTTTTACGGGGCTCAATCCTTAGGTCAGAAAAGCTTTTACATGTTAATGGCTTAAAATAGTCGTCTCCAAACATTAGCATGATGTATCCAGTCAGTAAAAAACTGAGCATATCTCCCCAATACATGTGTGTTTATATACTAATGCTACACAGGTAGTACTGCATACTGTTAATTAATTAAATATAAACAACAGACATTTGATGAGATAACCAAATATTAATACAAGTTCTAACATTTTAATTCTACATCCCACTAAATCATTTTTTACATACTCCAGGGAGAATATACCCTGATTTAAAGAGCACTGCTTAAGATTTATGGCACATACCATACTGCAGCTCCTAAAATTTAAAAGTCAAAAAGAGTTGAAGATGCAACATAGTAGAAATCATCTAGGGTAGATGGGGCACCTCTTCATCACTGCCTAGTGGAGTAGAAGTCCAGGTTCCCCATTTGGCCTCTGTTGACACTCAAGGGGGGAATTCTTCATTACTACTGGGTGGGCATGGCAGTTCTGGCTCCCCACAAGGTATCCACTGACCTCCCTGGCTGAAATAGTTTGGGGTGCCTTGTTATTGCTCCCTGCATAGCCTTCATTGACACCATGGGGGTGGAGGATGGCCTTGTTGTGGCTGTGTGGTGGTCAAAGGCCTGACTTTCCACTGGGCCTCCCCTCACACCACCCCATTAGGGAGATGGAAAGGTGCTTCTTTCTTACCAGGTGGGGATAAAAGTCTTTCACTCAGCATTCTCTGAGACCACGCTGATGGGGAGATGGAAGCACCCATTACAGCTGGGCAAGGGTTGAAGTCTAGACTTCTCACTTGGCCTTCGCTGGCATGGGCGATGTGTGTGTGTGTGTTTCTTATGGTGTCTGGATATAGCTGAGTGGCTGTGGTCTAAAATTTTTCTGTCTTAAAGGCTGCCCCTTTCTTGGTCCTCTAACCTGAAAGCACAGGCTTTTACTGGACTATTTTTGTCTGTGCCTGTTGTCATTTACCAGTTGCCTATATGTTCACTGAAAGTCTGAGATATACGAGCCAACAAGAAACCCATAAGCCTTGCCACCCTGGTGGTTCTGGGGTCTGCCACCTTCTTTCCACTTTAGAGTCTTCTTACAATGCTTGATACATAATGTCCAGGATTTTCAGTTGTTCTTTTGGGATGAAGCATTTGTTTTACGTGAGACATTTAACCTCCCTGTGTGTCAATTTCCTCAAGGACATAATGACAATAATTATATCGGCCTTACAGAGTAGTTGAAAAATCACGGATAATTTTTTATTGAAGTTAGCCTGGCATGTGATACACTTTCCGAGGACAACTGTGTAAAAGATGTTTCTAAGTGTTAGTTGTGGAAATGAATCAGGGCAGTGTTATTTCTGTGAAGTACTATGTTCACCACTCTGAGCCGCATGAAACACACTCTACAGAGACATACGTAGAAAATGCTTCTAAGAGTGCTAGTTGCAAAAATGAATACTATAGTATTTAAAAAAAAGAGTTTGCCTGGAGCATGCCTAGTTACAAAAAGCATTTAAAGAGAGAAAAAGGCATTACTATTACTATTATTACACCAGTAGTGGCATCCATGTTTTCCATTTTGACATCAATAATTAATAATGCTGCAACTAACCAAAGCAGTTATTGGATGTACCGGTCTGAAAAAGGGAACTGGTGAAACGGAATCATACTAAAATACAGGGTTTCTGTGAAGACTAGATGAAGTCATGCTAAAATACGAGCTAAACGAAAGTTCAGACCAAAAGCTGTGGCGATTATATTTATTTTTAGCAGTCATAGTAATATTGCAAAAGATTTGTCAACCATGTTAGTTAGGCCTTCCTTTTATAACTTTAGGGTCAATTACATCCCAAGAAACCTCAGTCCGGTCCCTAGAAATGATTGAAAACCAGTTAAATCAGTTAAAAGTTTTCTTGACATTACTCTCAAGAAAATGCTAAAAATAAGACCACATTCATAATGGAAATAAAGTAGAAAACTTAAGAACCCGCCTTCCCCTTTCCTTTGTCTCACATACCTTGGCTGCCTCTGGAGTCTCCTGTTCACCCCCCAACCCTTGTTACATGTTTAGCATGTTTTTCTTCCGCAAAGAAAACTCTGGCTTAATTACTTTCTTTTCCGATTTTCTTCAGGAAAGACTCTATGAAGTAAAAGGGAGGCAGTAAATTCTCCTCTGTTAATATTTCCCTTTGCATCATCCACTTCATGCAAATTCCAAAACTTTTTAATGCTGCAATTGTAAGCAAGACACAAATGTAAATTTCTTCCTACAAGGAGGCAAAAATCTCATTGCATTTGAGCAGGTATTTTTTAAAGGGAAAGGGTAGAAATAGGTGTGGTGCAACGTGCATGAGCATAAACTATGAAACAAGACAAGCCAAGTTCAGTTTTTGGCTTTACTACTTTTTAGCTTTGTACCTTGCGGCTCTCTGTCTCAGCAAAATCTATATAATAGGAAAAATAGTGAATAGAGTTGTTAAAAGTTGACAGTAATTATATCTATAAATAACTTACTATCTGTCACACAGGAAGAGCTAATAAATATGCCTATTATAATACTTGATTGCTTTCAATCACACTGATCTAATCATGCACTTTTTCTCTACTTGCACTGACTAAGATCAAACAAATTGGAAATCAATAGTTGTATTTGAAAAACTTGCATGGCAAGAATTTACTTTTTTTTTTTTTTTTTAACATCTTTACCGGAGTATAATTGCTTTACAATGGTGTGTTAGTTTCTGCTTTATAACAAAGTGAATCACCTATACATATACATATAACCCCATATCTCTTCCCTCCTGTGTCTCCCTCCCACCCTCCCTATCCCTCCCCTCTAGGTGGTCACAAAGCACCGAGCTGATCTCCCTGTGTTATGTGGCTGCTTCCCACTAGCTACCTATTTTACATTTGGTAGTGTATATATAAGTCCATGCCACTCTCTCACTTCGTCCTAGCTTACCCTTCCCCCGCCCCCAGTGTCCTCAAGTCCATTCTCTACATCTGCATCTTTATTTCTGTCCTGCCCTTAGGTTCTTCATAACCCTTTTTTTTTTGTTTTTTTAGATTCCATATATATGTGTTAGCATACAGTATCTGTTTTTCTCTTTCTGACTTACTTCACTCTGTATGACAGAATCTAGGTCCATCCACCTCACTACAAATAACTCAATTTCGTTTCTTTTTATGGCTGAGTAATATTCTATTGTATGTATGTGCCACATCTTCTTTATCCATTCATCTGTCGATGGACGCTTAGGTGACTTCCATGTCCTGGCTATTGTAAATAGAGCTGCAATGAACATTGTGGTACATGACTCTTCTTGAATTATGGTTTTCTCAGGGTATATGCCCAGTAGTGGGATTGCTGGGTCATATGGTAGTTCTATTTTTACTTTTTTAAGGCACCTCTATACTGTTCTCCATAGTGGCTGTATCAATTTACATTCCCACCAACAGTGCAATAAAACACTTAGAGGAAAACATAGGCAGAACACCCTATGACATAAATCACAGCTAGATTCTTTTTGCCCCACCTCCTAGAGAAATGGAAATAAAAACAAGAATAAACAAATGGGACCTAATGAAACTTAAAAGCTTTTGTACAGCAAAGGAAGTCATAAACAAGACAAAAATACAACCCTCAGAATGGGAGAAAATATTTGCAAATGAAGCAACTGACAAAGGATTAATCTCCAAAATTTATAAGCAGCTCATGCAGCTCAATATCAGAAAAACAAACAACCCAATCCAAGAATGGGCAGAAGACCTAAATAGACATTTCTCCAAAGAAGACATACAGATGGCCAACAAACACATGAAAGAATGCTCAACATCATTAATCATTAGAGAAATGCAAATCAAAACAACAATGAGGTATCATCTCACGCCAGTAAGAATTTACTTTTAATTTGTCCAAACAGAAGAACTTGGTGAAATGAATTATTTACATCCAAGGAACTGCTCCCTCAATAGATGAACAGATATAACAATCCTAGACTAGGCGGTACATTGGCAACTTCCATGAGACAAAGCCACCCTCACTACAACTATTACGTGAAAGGCTACTACATAACATAGAGAATCCCTTCCAACCTCAAGAGCACAGAGACCTGTTATCTATTCTATGTACACACAGTTGATGCAAAAAAGGTGCAGATTACGAAGCATCACAGTTATCTGGAAGTTGGTCAGCTGAAAGCAACTGACCAGCACTCCAATCAGCCTAATAATGGCAAGGCATCAGTTAGACTGTCTATTTCTGAACAATCAGACGGACCTGGTCGCCTTTATTAATTTTAGAAAACAGATTTGACTTATTTAAGATGACTGAATTAGGTAAATCTGTAACTGTGGTATCATATAGTTAGGGCTTGAAAATTAATAAAATCAATGATAATGGTGAGAATTAAGATGCTGATGACTATGATGATGACAATACCAATCAGAGAGATATCATGAGTACGTTTCGGGTAAAACTGCTTAAACAACCAAATTAACCTTATAACTCAGCGGGGTTTTTTTTTTCCCTGTGAACTTACTCACATGTTATACTGAATGCATTACCTTATACAATAGAATAGCCACTGATAAAGAAATTAAAATTGAGGTCATCACAGGATAGATGACCAAGGAGAGGTTGCGCTATGAGTAAGGGGAGGTGAGAGCTCGCCCTGATGCCTCCTCGGCTTCCTCCCTACTGGAAAATAGTAAGCACCATTATCACACATAATACTGGGGATCAAGGTTACCAGATATGATTTAAGGGCATTTCTGTACAGCAAAAAAATAAAATTGTATTTTCTTATCAAGGTGATTGTGTGAGATAATGATAATTTAATTTCAGTCCATTTATTTATTGTCCATAGACTCGGAAATAACCTCCCTCTCAAAATTCACTCTCAACAAAGTCGGCAGGCAGAGAGATTTCTCACAGTTGTTCTCAGCGGTGCTCAGATCGCTCAAGTGAATTACTGGAAACAATGGATACTGAGAATAAAAGAAAAATGATTGCAGAGAATAGAAGTTGATAGCATTGAAATAAAAACCTTCCAGTGGGGCAGACCTGTGTGGAACTGCCTGTCTTTGCATATTTCCCCAAGGAGAAGAGTAAAGAACGGTTTGGGCTGTGAGATGCATTTTAAAACTGTAAAACAAAAGGATCAGGTATCAAACCAAATTGTGTTGGCTTAGAGACATATTACATCTTTGCACAATTTTGCATTCCCTACAATATTTTTCATATTTATCCATTAGCTTTTCCTCCCATAACATTTCTCCTCCTAAGATAGATAATTTGTTGGTACTGACTCAATAGCACATATATCTAAACTCCTAATCACTTAAAATTCTTAATGAATTCTGAAAATAATTGTAAGTTATTTTCCCTCATCATCATGATTCTGCAATGTTTTGTAATTCAGAGCGTGCTGTGTTATTCTTGGACCATTCATTCAGGGCATCTACTGCTCAACGACCCAGTATTTCCATAAGTCATCTGTTACTGTCAGGACACAAATAAAAGCCTTATATTGCATATGTACAAGGAATCCACGCCAAGAGAAAGCTTGTGCCTCTATCTCCAGCACGTGGTCACTAGACAGGACCATTTAAGACTAAAACAATGAAAAAGCTTGGATACAAATAACATTGTACAATGAGCTCTGTTTATGTGAATAATGCTGTTAGAAAGATGAACAGGGGTTAAAGGCAAAGAACTAGTAAAACAGGAAACAGTAATTTTTGAAATGAATTTAAATAAAATCTTGGAATAATCCCATTTGCAGCAACATGGATAGACCTAGAGATTATCATACTAAATGAAGCCAGACAAATATATTGATACTGTTTATATGTGGAATCTAAAAAAAAAAGAATAAAAAGACCCAAATGAACTTACTTCCAAAACAGAAAGAGACTCACAGACATAGAAAACAAACTTACGGTTACAAAGGGGAAAGAGGGGTGGGGGGAGGGATAAATTAGAAGGTTGGGATTAACATATACACACTACTATATATAAAAAAGATAACCAACAAGGAAGGACCTACTACACAGTACAGGGAACTCTACTCAGTATTTTGTAATAACCTATAAAGGAAAAGAATCTGAAAAAATATATATGTATGTATAACTGAATCACTTTGCTGTGCACCTGAAACTAACACAACATTGTAAATCAACTACATTTCAATTAAAAAATTAAAAATAAATAATTAAATCTTTAGCTTACAAGAGAATGTAAGTTGTAATCACAGGAGAAGAACTTTTGGTCTAGACCTTTAGTGTGTCCTGACAAGGCTAGTTCAGTTTTAAAACCTACTTTGATCTGTCAAAGATCAAAACCTGACTTTAGCCTCAGTTTCCAGGTTGCTATCACTTTCTGAATTGTCACATTATGCCCTAGATTTAAAGGCACTATGAAAAATCAGTCATAAGTATAAAATAGAAGCTGTTCTGTAATTGTAAAAACTCATTAGTTAGGAGATATCATTTGAATCAGGGATACGACCACTGCTCTTTTTACTTTACTAGAGTACATTCCATTTTGAGGAATTTAAGAAATAGTCTCTTTTGGAGTAGGATCTATGATGGTAAATAGCTGGGACCATTCCAAGATAAGGTAATACTGCCTAAGATCTACCAATTAAGAAAAAAGTGTCCCACCCAATTTCTTGTTATGCAACAAATATATAACGTCTGCTTAGTGATTTGGAATGATGATGTCACTCTAGGATCCCAGGATACTTTAAGAATAAGGGATTCTGCATCTTAGATCAATTGCATTAAAAAAAAATGCGGGCTTCCCTGGTGGCGCAGTGGTTGAGCGTCCGCCTGCCAATGCAGGGGACGCGGGTTCGTGCCCCAGTCCGGGAAGATCCCACATGCCGCGGAGCGGCTGGGCCCGTGAGCCATGGCTGCTGGGCCTGCGCTCTGCAGTGGGAGAGGCCACAAGAGTGAGAGGCCCGCGTACCGAAAAAAAAAAAAAAAAATGCACCCTCTAAGGAGAGACTGCAGTCCATGTCAGTTGCTTCTAAACGGATGCCAGACAAGTCAATCTGTTTCTGACTTGATACCTGCCTCTCTGAGCACCACCTCTGTTTATATAGTCCTTCACAGCATTTGTATTCAGGAAGATTCAAAGTTCTCCTCATCCTGATATATTCTGCTGCATAATTAATAAAAGTAAACACATATAGAAGACTTGTGACAGGTACTGTTCTAGATGCTTCGTATATGTGAATTCACTTAATCCCCATGTAATCCTTTAAAGTGAAAACTGTTACTATTCTCATATTTCAGATGAGGAAACTGGGCCATCCAGGGCTAAATATGCTACCAAAAGTCACTCGGCCAGGAAGAGGTGGAGCCAATATCTGAACTTAGGCAGTCTGTGTTCAGAGTCTACTCTTAAGCACCACTCTGATGCCTGGAGACTAGGGTAGACACAGAAAACCCAGGACCCCCAGTCAACATTTAATATCAGATAAACAACAAGGCTTTTTTTTAGAATAAGTAGGTCCCCCAAATTATATACGTATACAAAAAAAAAACACCTTTTTTTTTTTATCTGATATTCAAATGTAACTAGGTACTCTGTTATTTTTATTTGCTGAATCTGGCCACCCTCTTGGGGACTGTCCTGAGCCTGACTTTTCTGAATAATGCCCCTTCCTCAGCACGGTCTCTATGACCTTCAGCAGTGGCTTGTCAATTACCAAACTTTCTCCTAATCCATTACCCTAGGCTGCCCCGGCTGCCTGCTAAATGCCAACACTTCAGAGTAAGTTCTCAGTATCATACAGCAGGCATTGGGAAACTTTTCCTGAAAAGGGCTAGATAATAAATGTTTTGGGCATTGTGGGTCATATGGTCTCTTTCTCAACTGTTCAACTCTGCCAGTGCAGCAGGAAAGCCACAAACAATACATAAACAGATGACTGTGGCTGTGTTCCAATAAAACTTTATTTACAAAAACGGACAGCAGGCTACGAACACTCATTTAATGATCCCCGCCACAGACTCTTCTGGCAGATTTCGTGAGGTGTGTGTGCCATCTGAAAACAATCTACCCAACCAAAAGACACCACAAGAACATAAGCTCTCTCTGGAAGTTATCTGCTGTTTAGTGAAAAAAATCTTCAGTGAGAAATCCCTCCTCACTATCTCCCCCAAATAAGGCCAGACTTTACCTCATATTCTAGTCACATCACTATAGGAGAGAGGTCTGAAAGATGACAACCTAAATGAAAGGCAGGGCCTAGATCTTGCAGGTTTTATATGTGCCCCTGCGATGGAGACACCATCTATAATTACCTCCTTTCCCGTTTCCATTTCCTCCACACAACTCAAAGAAGCCTGTCTCTTTGTGTCTCCCATTTCCTCTCTTTGATCTAGGTACTTGTGTGTGCACAGCTGTAGCTCTCTGCTCACTGTTTTATTCCCCCCCACTTCCACTGAATTTAAATCCTTAAATTCAAATCCATGCTCTTCTGTATCCCCCAAATCTCATTGTTTGCCAAGTCCTTACTGACTGCCAAATCCAGGGACTGTCTCTGTTCCATATCCTGTTTGATTACTCTACCATGTTTAAAACTTTGAATTATATGCCTCTCAAATCACTGTCCTGGAGACCTTCAAGATGGCGTAGGAGTAAGACGTGGAGATCACCTTCCTCCCCACAAATACGTCAAAAATACATCTACACGTGGAACAATTCCTACAGAACACCTACTGAACGCTGGCAGAAGACCGCAGACTTCCCAAAAGCCGTGAGGCTGACAGGGTCTTGGTGCTCCAGCTGGGTGTCAGGCCTGAGCCTATGAGGTGGGAGAGCCGAGTTCAGGACAGGGGACCACCAGAGACCTCCCAGCTCCACGTAATATCAAACGGCAAAAGCTCTCCCAGAGATCTCCATCTCAACACCAAGGCCCAGCTTCACTCAACGACCAGCAAGCTCCAGTGCTGGACACCCTATGCCAAACAACTAGCAAGACAGGAAAACAACCCCATCCATTAGCAGAGAGCTACCTAAAATCATAGTAAGGTCACAGACACCCCAAAACACAGCACCGGACGTGGTCCTGCCCACCAGAAAGACAAGATCCAGCCCCACCCACCACAACACAGGCACCAGACCCCTCTACCAGGAAGCCTACACAGCCCACTGAACCAACCTTAGCCACTGGGGGCAGACACCGAAAACAACGGGAACTACGAACCTGCAGCCTGCAAAAAGGAGACCCCAAACACAGTAAGTCAAATCACTGTTCTTCCTTGGAATCTGAGAGTGAACTCCCACTGTTCTCTTCTCACCTCTGTGACCACATTCTTAGTCTGCTATAATGGCCACCAAGAATTCTCTGTGCTTGTATGTGGAATCTGTTTCCCCTCCCCTAAAATTTGTGCTGGCCCTGTGATTTGCATTGACCAATGGAATGAAGCGGAAGTGGCACTGTGTCAGTTCCAGGCCTAGACCTTCGGAGGCCTGACAGCTTCCACTTTCATTCTCTGAGATCCCAGAGCTACCATGACTGCTTTCCAGGAGCTATGTACATGTCAAGTTGTCCTAAAAATAAAGCAAACTCAATATATCCTGTCCTGGGCTGAAACTCCAAATTCCTATGTTGAAGCCCAACCCCCAGTACTTCAGAATGTGACTGTATTTGGAGATAGGGCCTTAAAGAGGTGATTAGGTTAAACAGACCATTAGGGTGGGCCCTGATCCAATCTGACTAGTGTCCTTTTAAGAGGAGGAAATTTGGATACACAAAGAGACACCAAGGGTATGCACAGATAGAGGAAGGACCGTGTGAGGACACAGGGAAAGGACAGCCAGTTTCAAGCCAAGGAGAGAGGTCTCAGAAGAGCCCAAACCTGCCCACACCTTGATCTTGGGCTTCCAGCCTGCAGAACTGTGAGAAATGAATTTCTGTTGGTTAAGGCACCCAGTCTGTGGTCACAGTGGTGGCCCTTGTGAACTAATACATATCCCAAACCTTGCCAACCAGTCCCAGGCAGCACAACTTATTTGCAATCTGCTTCTCCTCCAATACTCTATACCACTGGCACATAGGACACCAGCCTACTTTACTACTGTCTGTTCTCCATTTAAACTCTAGCTACTATAATGAGCTTACAACATATACAAATATAAATTCCAGATGGATTAACAATCCAAATTTGAAAAGCTAAAATTTTAAGCTTTTAAAAGAAATACAGGAGAACATATTTTATCATTTCAATATACGGAAGAATTTCTAAAATAAGTCACAAATAACACAAATCATAATGAAAATCATGAATAAAACTGATTACATCACAATAAAATATGTCAGCATGAAAAAACTTACCATAAAGAAAGAGAAAACAATCACACACTTGAGGAAAATATTAGTAGCACATATAATTGCTACATGAACAATATTTGGATAATATTAAAAACATACAAAAAAGTAATAAGAAGATTAAAAATCCAATCGAAAAATGAGCAAAACAAATAAATGGGAAGTTCACAGTAATGGGGATTTAAGTATATAATAAAATAAAACAAAAGCAAAACTCATCTCACAAGTAATCTAGGAAATAAAAATGTAGAACCACATGGTATAGCATTTCAGTTAAGATTCACAGTTAAACAAACAAAAATAAAGAGACAGATTCAAGTACTGATGAGGATTTAGTTTAACTGGGACACACATACACTGTTACAGGGAGAATAAGTTGTCAATAAATTTAACAAATTTGAAAATATGCATATTCTGTGAAACAGCAACTACACTCTTGGTTTAGAGACAGATTCTCAATTACTGCTACAGGCTAAAATTGCCTAAGGAGATTTTTGCTTGTTTGATCTTTGATACTATTACCTAAGCCCTGCCCAGAACAAATGATTAAGAATCATTAAATTGAGGCTCAAAGATGGAGGGATTGCAATCTCCAGCCATTGTTGAGACCATTGCCCCAGGTGAAATTTCATACAGGTATACAAGAAGATACCTTTAAGAATACTCATTGCTATATCATCTGTCATAGCTAAAAGCTGGAAACAAACCAAATATCCTTTACCAAGAAAATGGATTAATAACTTGTGGCACAGTCACTATGGACTGTTAGACAGTAGTTAAAATTAACAAACTAGAGTTGCAAAGTTCAGTATGAATAAACTGCAAAACACAGTTTTAAATAAAAATGCGTCCTTCAGAATTATACATGTAACAATACTAGAAATTTTAATATATGACATCAGTACTTCATATTTTTTATCATTGCCTAACATAGCAAAAATTTTAAAACTTTTTGGGAATGATCGATGCCAAGGTTATGTAGTAGTGATTAATTGTAAAGAAAGAGTGAAGGGGAAAAGATTGAAAAGGCATATAAAGGAGGCTTTTAGGTTTACGGTATCTTTAACATGTTATTTACAATCAAGACCAATAGGATACAAATGTGGCAAAATATTGAGAGCTGATGACACTTGGTAGTGGTGTTACATTCCATATTTGAAATATTTCAAAATACAGAAAAAAAGGGGAAGGTAAGGAAGATGGAGGGAGACACTTTGAAGGAGGCTAATCTTGGGAAGTTAGGCCAAAGATAGAGGGTTCTTATACCAGAAAATTTGGACATAAAGTCAGTTTAACTTTAGTCATCTGTATTATTTCAAAAGTTCATATTTGATTTGGAGCTCATCTTGAGAACCATAGTAAGGCTTTGAACAAAAAGCCCTGAGAGTGGACCTTTTGTGGATCTTTGCATCCCATATCACCAAGTTCCCTAAAACTGGTGACTATGGTAACTATGAACTATGTACGCTTGTTAAATTCAGAGAGAGGGAGAGGGAGGGAGAGTGGGAAGAGTGTGTGTGTGTGCGTGCGTCTTTTACAATTAACATATCTATTAAAGTTAAAATTGTTTGCTCATAGGTACTTTGACCTAAGCCTTCTGCATTTAGGTCACATTTTGGTAGAAAAATTATGTGTTGTTCTTTGACATCGTCACAAATTGCTCCATTGATGTTCCTTGGTTATTCTTGTTCTTTTGCATATCATGGTTTTCGTGTTTCATCTGGCTTCTCATCAGTAATGCTGGTGACCCCTCAATGAAACCTGCTTGCTTTCCCAAGGGGGAATGGATTGGTATGTCTTCCTTAGTGATAAGCAAGGCTGATCGTAAGTGTGTTACTGAACTTGCAACACTGTACTGTAACCATTGTTTCCGTCACTGCTTCCCGGACTTAACGGTAAACTCCCTGAGGGTGCGGACCAAGATTCCTTCTTGTGTAGGGTCCCTGTGTCTACTCCTGGAAGACACCTGGACAGCCTGACTTTTCAGAAATGTCTGGTAAATGCCCCCTCAAGTTAGCTTCCACATTAGTTTATTCATTCATCTAGGACAGCTTATAGTTGGCCAGTTTTCACTGTCTTTCTTTATGTGTTTTTATGACCTTTGCTACTTCTTATTCCATAATTTTAATTGATTCCTACAATAAGCTCTCCCTCATCTGAATTTCTATAGGACCCGTTCATAACTTTCGATTTGGATGTTCATTATGATGGTTATATATTTACATACACAAGTTTGATCTTTTTGGAGGGCAGAATCTTCTCTTCTTTCCCTCCTCTACCCACAATGACCCAGGATTTCTCAAAGTGCCACCCTGACCATGTGCATTGAAATAACTTGGGGGTACTCTTCACAAAGTATATTTTTAGCCTCCCTCCTACAATCTCTGGGTCCAGGATCTCAAATTTGTATGTTAACAAGTAAACTAGGAGAGCCTTAAGAAAAATTGGCATACAAGGTAGAAAGAAATGAAGAACATATTACATATCAACTTTTTATACCAAGGGCTTTATATATTTTACCAAATTCAATCCTAATAATAAATCTATTTTAAAAGGTATTACTATCCATATCTTAAAGATGAGAAATTGAGAATTAGAAAGCATATAGCATAGTCTTTGGAGTCAGATTGCCCAGGGTTCAAATCTAAATTCCATTACTTAATAGCTATGTGATTTAGGGGCAAGGTTTTAACATTTCTGTGCTTCAGTTTCTTCTTTTAAAATATACAGAAAAATAGCAGCAACCTCATGAAAGTGTTCTGAGGACTAAATGACGTAAGTAAAGCTCAGAGAAAAATGCTCAACACACAAAAGTCCTCCATAAAACTTAGCTGTGAGATCACTGAATCCCAAATTAAGCAGTAGTGGAACTGGGGTTATCTTAAACCAGAGCTCAGAAACGTTTTCTACCAAGGGCCAGAGAGTGAGTATGTTAGAGCCTGCAGATTACACAGTCTGTTTCAATTACTCAACTCTGCCCTTGTAGCAGGAAAGCAGCCATTAACCAAATGTTTAAAAAAAAAAAAAATGAGCGTAGATGCATTCTAATAAAACTTCATGTATGGGCAGAAATTTGAATTTCATATAATTTTCACATGTCACTAAATATTCCTCTGATTTTATTCATTAAAAAAAGTCCAAAAACCTTTCTTAGTCCCCAGGTGGTACAAAAACAGGCAGTGGTCAGATATGGCCGGGGGATTCTAGTTTGTGGACCCCTGCCTTTAACTATCAGATTTCAAAGCTTTTGATACAGCACAGCTGCCCAACTGAACTTTGAACGCAAAAGCTACTTAGTACGGATTTAATCGGTTAATACAACATCATTTCAGAGGTTTCTCCTTCAGTATCTTGATGCTTGTTTAAGAAGAAATTAAGTAAAATGGAATCCTTTTGGTTTTGTACCCTTTGAAGCCACCATCTGAACCTTTCATTCGTTAATCTCCTCTCGTCAGATCCATCCCATTCTCTTCCCACCTCCACCAGACTCTCTCAGTGCTACACTGAATTCCAGACCCAAAGTCGAAGTTTTTGTGCATCATGATGACTATGTAACCTTGTCACTCCCTTCCCTCTTCCTTTTCCAGCTCTCCTCTTCAAATAAACCAAAATGTCCCTTAAGAAAGAGCGTTTTTAGAGACTAAGTCTGCATAGCCCACACAGACTCCAGATATGCTTGCTTCACGCTTATTGATGGTACAACTTGCCCCACACCTTTCAGAGATCCTTCCACTGAAGTCTAGGCAGAACCTTCTGGCAATCCTTACTGGTGAAACCAGTATAACTGAATAAAAAGTTGACGAATTAATTCAATTCTACTGGGTGACCCACACTGAGATCTGGACAGAAAGAGCAATAAAGCGTTAACGTGACAGATGGTTCCTAGAGCAGCATTCAGCTATTATTAATCCATTTAAATAAATATTATTAAGTAATAATATCTAAGTAACTAACAGCTAAGTTAATGTTGAATGTAGGTTATTAATATTAATATTGTGCAGAAAAAATAATGCAGCAAAATCTTAAGTCAGATATGACATCTATTTTAAAAATAAACTTCTGAACTAGACAGGATTTTTAAACTGAATCTCAGCAGTTCCTGTTGTTTTAGAGCAAAGACAAAGCCTTCACTCTCCCATAAACAATCTGAAAGAATCCCTTGCCTTCCTGGGAGCTCTGTACTGTTCATTTCACCAGTGCCATTACAATCCAGGAATTGGTCTTTTGATTAAAGTGCTGTCCCTGCAAACCCCCAGTCCCACCATCCGAACACCAAAAGCCAGGATGGTTTTACACCTTCAGAAAAGCTGGATTTTGTTAGCACAGAATATTTAGCACTGCCTCTTCCTCTCTCATTAGACATAGCTTTAACTGAATAGTCTTTTTTGGTTTTGTTTTTTTTTTTTTTGGTGGTACGAGGGCCTCTCACTGTTGTGGCCTCTCCCGTTGCAGAGCACAGGCTCCGGACGCGCAGGCCCAGTGGCCATGGCTCACGGGCCCAGCCGCTCCGCGGCATGTGGGGTCTTCCCGGACCGGGGCCCGAACCCGTGTCCCCTGCATCGGCAGGCGGACTCTCAACCACTGCGCCACCAGGAAGCCCTAACTGAATAGTTTTTATATGGTAATCATACTGAATACTAAAGCCTCACTGCAGAATGATCCTAAATACACAAGTGCCTCCTTCTTCACATTTCTATCTAACATGAATACGGGGACTACCAAGAAGAGCACTAAAAAATGGCATGTAAACATTTTTCCATAGCTTTTCAAGCCGTGGTCTAAAGATCAGTGAGCTACACACCCAAGGCCTAAGTTCAAATCACTGTTCCATCTCATGCTGGGGCCTCATTTACTTGTATTCATTAATAGGGTTGCTGACCTTTAAGTGTTACCACTGACATTCTAATGTACTGTGTGATTTCTCCATCATGCATCTCATCTTAATATATGGAGCAGTGGTTCTTTATTCCCTTTCCTTAGTCATGTTACTTATCTGTGAAATATCTTCCTTACTCACCTGATTTTCTGTCCTCTATCAAAGAGCAAGGAAAGGAGGAGTTTCTGGATGATACTAGGCAAAAAGGAAGCCAGTCAATTTGGGCTAGTAAATGTAAAAAAAAATTAGAGACAAAGTCGCTTATTCTCAGTCTTGGCTGAATGCCATCTGGGTTGAGATTGAAGAATGAAAACAATAACTGGGCCAAGAAATTTTCCTAATCCCAAAACTCTCTGCAGAGCTTTTTCCTGAATTACCTGTATTTTGACCAGAAGTGTCTCATCCTCTAGACACTTGCCCACTGCCCCTCAACTCAATTTAGATGGCATTTAACTCAAAGCCTTGGATTACAGTTGAATCAAACATAATCTGTGAGAGCCTTAAAGGCAAGCGTGTCTGTTTCATCTTTGTGTTCACAGCAGATTGCTTGGCATATAATTGATGTTCCAAAAGATATTTGCTGGCTGAATAAATAAACATATCAGCTAATCTGTTCAGACCAGTAAGAACTAGTTGACTAATTCATGACCTGACTGAACTGCCTAGCTGGCCTGATTGATTTTTCCCCTAATCAAGTCAGACAGAATGTTTGGATCTGCTGTGCATGTTTAGATAAAGATTCATGACATCCCAGTTAGTCTCCTGCCCACCTAGGTCCTGCCCAACACTTGTGTCTATTTCCCCTAAATTCATATTCCTTAACATCATTACAAAGTTAATAAAGAGAATATAAAAAAGTTAGATCGTTACATTTCTTACAGGCATAATAAAGGTGCTTATTTTCATGCCTATAAAAGGGTATCTAATTTCTATTTCATTTTTCTTCCGAGTTCCTCAAATATACCGTAGACTTGACTTTACTGGTTTTTGGTTTCCCTGTTACAGAACAAAATGCTCCCAGAGCACAGGATGGAATGAAATTTGCCCAAGGACAAACAGATGGCATTAGAAATTGAGTATCCTGGCTTTCAGTCCAATGCTTCTCACTACTTTAAAAAACAATACAAGTCTTTTTTCTGATTTTTCTAGAACCAGAAATGCCCGGAATAAAAGCGTTGTTTTCGTACAATTTCATTTATACAAACTGAGAAACTATTACACATGGAGGCTTTCAACTCTTTCAAATCTCATAATTAATTTGGGCATCTCAGTATTTTTATAATTGAGATTATTATTCTCCTTTTGTCTTTGATAGGTAAAAATCACAGGCTAAAACATTCAATTTACACCAACTAGTCATCTACTGTAAGATTCTTTTAATCAAGAAGTTATATGACCCTGTGTAATAAAAAGAAATTCCTAATAATACTAATATTTTAATTCTGCATAGAGCTTTGCTTTTTACAAATAAAACAAATTTATTAAACATAAGAGTATAGTCACCATGGCAAAGAGAATCGTACACGTATAAATTCCTGTCAGCAGAACACACATGATACATAGATAAACCAAACCACTCTTTTGAGCCATGTCTTTTTCTGACTTAATCCAGATTTGACAAATACCCAAGTTTATTCACAGGACATATTCTTATTTCAGGAAAGCAAAATAACATTTTCAAAATGGCATATTGACATGTTTTCAGAAACTACAGACTAAAACTGCAATTTACATATTAACAGCTCATTGTCTTATAAATGCTCTGTCCATCAAGAGACAGTTGACAAGCATTATGGGTCTCTGTAATCCCTCACACAGTAGTTCATTGCTTGCCATATTCCTGTCTCTAGGAATACATGCTATTTCAGCTATGCAGACTTGAAGATGACCTCTTAGTATTCTGCCTTATTCTACCTTATTTTTCTTTTTGATAAAAGATTCTAAAGGAATGCTAGCCATAAACATACACTTCAAAATCATTAGTATTAAGTAAGAAGCATTATGTCTTAACAGAAAAGAACAGTATGGGGGCTATGGGGGCTACCAGGCATTAAAGACTTCACAAGCTGATGCCCTGAAACACTGTAGCCCAACCATGAACCAATCACCTGAATCTAGGCAGATCCAAATTAAAAAGACACTGTTTCTTACTGCTCTCTAGGCACTGACTACTTTCTTTTTCCTCTATATGGAGTTAGAAGTGCTAGTTAGTGAATTCTGGATACAAACCAGATTAAGAAGAAATTTTTTTGTCTCGAGCAGAAGCAAATTCAGTGGGAAGCCAGTAGGTGTTCTAACACAGCAAGATACTATAACTTATCAAACCTTTATTAGTGAACCCAGGGTATGCAGCTCTGGTTGGAATTCATTGTGTGGACTTGGGTTAGTCATGATTGATCTGAATCTCAGATTCTGCACCTTTTTCTATGGATAATAATACCACCATACTGTGCATATCATTGCACTGTGATATTGATGCAATGAACTATTTCAGGTAAAATGGCTGGGAAAGGTCGGAGGGGTTATGTTATACAACATAAGATGATTGTTCTCTACAGAATACAGGCATCTAGTTTCCACATACACCTCTCCAAAGGAACTGACGGTGTCACAGAAATCAAGGATTCTGTGATAAGTTGGATACCACCTAGTCTAACATACTTCTTTCATAGATAAAGAAACAGAGACTCAGAGAGATCAAATTCTTTATCCAAGGTACAATGGTATAATTGCTATTAAAATTCCCATCATCTACCTGCCCACGCACCCCTTGGTCTAGGGACCGTGGCGTTCATGAGTACTTGACCTGGGAGGCAGCTTATCTGAGCCTTAATAGAGAAAACCATACCCTGAAAAAAAAAAAAAATCACATCATCTGATACCCAGATCAATGCTTGGTTAAGATGGCTCATCCTAGCCTCACATCCCAGCACATTTTGTTTATTTCCAGAACACTGACACATTTTTGTAAAAATGAACTACTCTTCCTACTTCAACACACACATTTGACAGGAATAAAGTCAACTACATGTGCAACTTAAAAGAAACTATGGAGTTTAGGCACCAAAGAAAGAGAGGTAAAAGGGGCAGTTTAGAAGTTTATCAGAATGCAAGTCCTATTGTATTATTTTTCAGGAACACAGCAAAAAATGTTCAGTTCAAAGAAAGGCTTCTCTGTAAGTTGTGGCCAACAGGTGACTTGTAGGACTTCCTTTCCTCATACATTTTTGAGTCATGATAAAAATTTATCAATTCAGTTTATTAAAAAAGAGATACTTAAAGGACGTGACAAAGGCAATCATCATCTTAATTCTGTTAAGTCTCTGCCCAGGTATTCACCACTCTCCACACGCACAAAGAGAGGGGGAAAGAACTTGGGAGACATTTCTAGTTCAGCTATTCTGAGAGATTCTCCTCTCTCTCTCTCCTTCCACAGTAAATAACACATAAAACGCTACTATGTCTCTTTAGCAACACAAAGATATCCAGAGCAACTCCCCAAAAGAGTGTCTTATTGGAGACATTTTTTCTTTGGCTGCATGAGATCAATCATTTTGGAAAAAAAGGGTTTCCCCCCCCCCCACTTTCTCTATTCCCTACATCAGAACTTCTGTGCAAGTATATGATTTTATGTCTTAAAAGTAGGGATTATGCCATGTGAGTATTAGTATTAGTTTATCACAATAATGATTAGTATTTGTTTATCACAATAATGCTAATAATACCCAGGCCAGTGATGTTCAAACAACCCCACACTGCCAATGTAAGCATAGGAAATCATATATTCTCTAAATGGATTTATCCAGGAACAGAATGTGGGAAAGTAAGTAAATCCTACTGAGAGTGCTAAAGCCAAGATCTTAACTGTCAATATGTCCTAGGAACAACAGTTTTCACATCATCTTTTAAAATACCATGTAAACTTCAGTGAAAATACTGTGCCAACAACTGGACCAGAGAATGTGTTTTTACATTTTTAAACCATTCTTCAATATCTTGCATAACAAGCAAGACTAAACTATTTTAGTTAGCAATTTAAACCACATTATTACAATTTTAGCACTTAACATAGTTAAACAAATGAAGAGGTTAATGCCTTTGTGCATTTATAAAACATGTGACTTAATTCAAATAAATTGAAAAAAACGCACATTTCAATATCATCAGTCCGTGCCAGATTGTTTCATTTCCAGTATTTTTCTCCCAGACTTCTGTGTCACTCTGCCTTGCAAGTCAGGTATCTACATGTCTACCTCGAAGGTGACTTCCTGGAATAGCAGAAAGTGTGCAGACTGTGGGAGAGAACAGATCTGAGTTTAACTCATGACCCCAACGCTCAGTAATGGTGTTACCTTGGGTATGCTTTTTGATCTCAGTAAGCCTTAATTTCACATCTTTATATAGGGATACACTAACAACTTTGCAGATCTGTTGTGAGAATTAAGTGATATAAAGCACTGACCACAGAATCTGACATAACCTACATAACAGGTGCTCAGCAGTGGGGGCCATAACTGTTATCTCCTTCGCCACATCATGTGAGGGACATTTACAGAAGCTTCCTCATTCCTTGTTGTACCAGTTAAACTCACAGCATGTCACCTTTCTAAATGACAGTTTAACTGAACACAACTAAGTTTGTCACTCAAAGGGTTAAAATATACACAAGAGCTCATATTGATTGAGAAAAACGTTAAAACAAAATAGAGAAATGACTACAAATTTACAACAGAGAAAATCCCACTTACCAATAATATTAAAAATAAAAGTACCAACTTGCTAAAAATCAAAGAAAAGTAAAATAAACAAGTTTGGGTATGCTGTTTTTGACCATTAATAGCAGATTTTCTAAAATTATAATACACGGAAGAGGTAAAACTATGACAAAAAGTAGACACAAACATAAGGTTATTGGCATTTGGTCAAGACTTCTAAAAACAAGTTTAACATATATATATTATATATACAATACACACATATCAAAATATAAATACCTTCAGACTCTTAGACCTATTATCTAACATTTGGAATTATTTTCTAAGCTTTTTCTAACATTTCTAAAATTTGAAAATCATTATATTCGTGGAAGATATCCCTAAATGTATAAATTATAATAACACAAAACTTGAAATAAATTATGTCCAACAATGGAAGAATGGTACAGTAAATTTTTCATTATTCGCTCAGTATATATATATTTATAGATGTCAGGCCTTGTTTTCATGGCTGGGGATACAGTAGTGAATAAGACAGACAAGTTCCTGCTGTCACAGAACTTAGGTTTTAAGAGAGGAAAGACAGAACATAAATGAACAAATGATTAAGCAAAATTACTTACTACAGAACTAACTACTGTGAATATAATAATTCTGTGAACGGTAGTACGACAGAAGGCTGCAGCGGAAAGTAGGCTAATATAGTAGGAATGATCTGGGGAGGTGATACTTGATTTGAGACTTTAGTAAGAGTGAAATTGACAGCTATGTGAAGATCTAGAAAATCCGAGAAAAGATGAACAGAACATAAAAACAGAACAAAAAGTTGCATAAGTACCGATTACAATTATAAAAATTCATTTATATGTGTGTGTGTGTGTGTGTGTATATATATATATATATATATATA
>NW_020174149.1:456915-610646 GCF_003031525.2 Neophocaena asiaeorientalis asiaeorientalis | reverse complement strand
ATTTTTCCTCTATGTGTATTTTTTAAAATTATATTTTTAGAATTGTATTTTTATATTTAATATAAATATAAAATTCTATTTTTAGACTTAAATGGAAAGATGGAAATAGAATTAAACATTCCAAAGATAAGATCATGCGTCTCATCAATAATTTTCATATCAGAGTACCTAGCATAGTATTTTAGGCAAACATATTTTTAATATATGTTGCTTTAATTATATTGATTTTAAATATACAAAAAAGATGGAACTAATATTAAATGGAATCACCAAATATCCTATTAGTCACTATTAATCTTTTTAACATATTGCTAGCTGGTTCCTTATCTCTTGCTACTCTATTCGAATTTCTCTCCCACGATCCTTCTCTAAGACATGAACAACAAATCCATCATAATATTCATCCTGCACTCTTTAATCTTTTATCAACATCACCTTCTGGAAAGTAGGTATCTTGCAAGAAAGCAGTAAGTGTGGTTTCAAAATGATCTCTCCCACTCATATGTCATTTCACATCTACTCCTCATTCCTCTCTTGCCCCTACAACCAAAAATTTTGGAAATAAAAATGTAAGATTCCTACGAACATGCTTAAATGTACATGGCATGTCTGTCAGAATATTCTCACGTAGGTTACAGCCTGTCTACTGTCTGTTCAAAAAATGCAATTAGTTTCTAGAGGTCCAAAGTCAAATACATTGTCTTAGAAAGTAGTTTTAGAGCAAAGCCACAAAGCTTTCTACTTGGTAATTTAAATGACTGACCGCTCAATTTATGAGCATTCCCAGCAATAAAATTCAGCCTGAACTTAATAATAGCACATTTTATGTGACAACGATGACAATTACAATCTATGGTTACTGCAGTCGCCCTTTGGTCTAGGGAAAAATGACAGTATTAATTATACACACTTGCCATTTATCAGACTTAACTTGGCAGGTGATTGAGCTCAGGACCATCTCCAACTTGACTTCAACATTTACCATTTTCTAATCCACTGAAATGAAGATAATTAGAAGAGAGAAAAATGAGTGGCTCCTTCTTCTGCTGCCTTTATCTCCGATTTCATGTATAGTTCTTGAATCATATTAAATTTATACCACTTGGTTTAAAAGCCTGTCATTGTTTACTTTCGAAACTCTAGTAAAAGGAACACTATTTCCTAGGTGTGCTATACCATGAGATTTTGGCTGTGTGCAACTTTCACATTTTTATTTTATATCTTATTTTTATGTTTGGTTTTTATGTTTGGACTATTTTGGGGATCTTGAGTCCTTGTTATTTTCCCTGCTAGTTCACATCACTGATAAAATGAGAACTAAAATTATTTTAAAACATGGAGAACAATCTAAAAGGCTTGCAGTCCATGAAAAAGGATAGAAAAAAATACGTGCTAAACAGTCTTATTTTCATTAACTCACTTGTTATCATTCTTATTCAATCATGTAATTGTGTACCTGTATTATTCCATCTTTTTAAATTTTTTTTTTGGACTCTGTGTGCTTTGCAGATCCACAGTATGTCATTTAAGATTTAAGACAATTATAAAATCACGTTTATCTGCTTCTGTGTTCAGAGCTCTGCAACCTCTTCTTAGAAGGCTTGGAGAATTCCAATTTACTCAACTGCTTTTTGTCTTTACATGCATTCCCTTATGAATTTTTACCAAACCCTAAAAAAAACAGTATCCCTGTGTTTTAAATAAAGATATTTTGATGATTAGAAAGCTTAAGCAACAATGGCACCTGAAATTAGAAATTCTAAGATAGGCCTCCAAAAGAAGATGTGGTTAAGAGATGTCTGAGCTATAAATAAGCAGAGAGCCTCAACCACTGCTAGGCCTTCCCAATTCTGCCACTGTTAGTCCAAAGCACCTGTAAGGAAGATCCTGTGCTTAACATTCCCAATCCAGAGAAAATTAAATAGGTAGAAGTACCTCTGAATAGAAGGAATTCACGGGAGATTTTCCATTCATACAGGCAGTACATTATACTGAAAAACAGATTATAAAGAGTCAAGGAAACTGGAACTAGAACTAACTCTCTAGTTATTATTCACAAGATCTTTGGAAAGTTACTTAATTTCCAGGTGTGTCAATTTCTTCATCTGTAAAAATGATGGAATTGAATTATACATCTGATGAAGTCCCTTCATCTCTAGAGTTCTCTCTGTGATTATGAAATCCTGGAGGGAATTGTCTACAAAAATGGGGCATATCCCAGAACATTAATGATATTTGTAATAAAGCCCTACTGCTAGTTAGAGTTGCAGGCGGCAGTGTTTTTCCAATATAAGAGATAGAGACTTGGTCTTGAAATTTAATAGTGGGCTAACTGCCGTGTGATGTAGGGGGATGATCCTAAACCATCACCACATTCTATAGATAAAATTAAATCCCTTTTGGAGACCAGCCTGCCCTTTTCCTGAGAAGGACTAATCATTTGAGCATTTCTGGTTATGCATATGTAAAGAAGTCCTTACACAATGCTTTTAGGGAAATTTAAACCGCTGCAGTAGCCAACTACAGATGCTTCAGAGTGAGATTTTAGATCTGTCCTGTCTAGTAATGCAAACTGTGTACATGCAGACATTCTGCTTTTGATGAGTATCAATTTAGATAGTATGGGGCCTAAGACAAAGAAAAATTCTTAAGTGAATCATGTATTATTGTTGGGTTTTTAATCTTCATCTTTATTAATTTTATCATGAATATACTCACAAAGTGTTCCTTCTTGAGAACACAGATACACAGATTTTTTTTTTTCTAAAAACTCTCAGTAAAAAATGTGTGTCCTCCCCACTTTCACTTAGTCCTCACTCCGAGGGCAATATGAGAGCCAGGTCAGTTTTCCTACATGGATAGCTAGGCACTCCTTAGATGAGGGATGAGGAAAAAGTGATTTTTCTCTGCAAAGGGGAAGGAGGCTTGTGCCCCTCCCCCTCCAGCATGGACCGCCTTGCAAACAAAATGTGCCTGAGTAATAGGATTAACTCCATAGTCACTACTCACAAGACCATTAGAAAGTTACTTAACTTCCTTGTATCTCAATTTCACGCAAATGAGATCTCTCCAGGGGTCAGATTCTCTCACGTTTCTCAGCTTTTGTGACCTCCAGATGTCTCCAAGATCAGCCTTCCCATCTCCTCAGCACCCTAGGGCTTACCTTAGGGACCTGGTTTAGGCTGTCACTATTTAGCCTTTGCGAGGATATGAGAAGTTTTATTATCCTTTAAGATCAGAGCAATTTAACAGACAAATGGCTACAGATCTAATTCTCCTGGTATGTGAAGAGTGAAATATTTCTAGAGAAAGTGAAAGCAAATACTCCCTATCTTCACATTACATAAATTTCCATGTCTAAGGAGGATGTTTTTCAGGAGTGCTGAGAAATCCAGGCAAGATTCATTTTCCCACCATTTTCTACTCCTAGCATGCATTAGAATCACCTGGAGGGTTGCTAACACTCAGATTGCTAGTGTCCCCCTTTCGGCTTTCTGATTCAGTCCTTCGGAGGTTTAGCCTGAGAACCTGCATTTTCCAACAAGTCCCTAGCTCATGCCGATGCTGCTGGTCAAGGGCCACACTTTGAAAACCAGTGCACTGCAATGACCAGAGAAGTGGTTTCAGGTTCTGTGGCACGTGAAAATTAAAAAATCTTAAGAGCTCAGTTTTCTTTCTTTAAACTTTTTATTTTATATTGAAGTATAGCCAATTAACAATGTTGTGATAGTTTCAGGTGTACAGCAAAGCCACTCAGCCATACATATACATGTATCCATTCTCCCCCAGGCTCCCCTGCCATCCAGCCTGCCACATAACATTGAGCAGAGTTCCCTGTGCTATACAGTAGGTCCTTGTTGGTTATCCTTTTGAAACATAGCAGTGTGAACATGTCAATCCCAAACTCCCTAACAACTATCCCTTCCCTCCACCCTTTCCCCGGGTAACCATAAGTTCATGCTCGAAGTCTGTGAGTCTGTTTCTATTTTGTAAACACGTTCTTTTTAGATTCTGCATATAAGTGATATCATACAATATTTCTCTTTCTCTGACTTACTTCACTCAGTATGACAATCTCTAGGTCCATCCATGTTGCCGCAAATGGCATTCTTTCATTCTTCTTGTATGGCTGAGTAATATTCCACTGTATATATGCACCACATCTTCTTTATCCATTCCTCTGTCAGTGGACATTTAGGTTGCTTCCATGTCTTGGCTATTGTAAACAGTGCTGAAATGAACACTGGGGTGCATGTATCCTTTTGGACCACGTTTTTCTTCAGATATATGGCCAGGAGTAGGATTTCAGGGTCATACGGTAGTTCTATTTTTAGTTTTTAAGGAACCTCCATACTGTTCTCCATAGTGTCTGTACAATCCCACCAACAGTGTAGGAGGGTTCCCTTCTCTCCACACCCTCTCCAGCACTTATTATTTGTGGATTTTCTGATGATGGCCACTTTGACCGGTGTGAGGTGATATCTCATTGTAGTTTTGATTTGCATTTCTCTAATCATTAGTGATGTTTAACATCGTTCATGTGCCTCTTGGCCACCCGTATGTCTTCCTTGGAAAAATGTCAATTTAGGTCTTCTGCCCATTTTCTGACTGGGTTGTTTGTTTTGATGATATTAAGCTGCATGAGCTGTTTGTGAATTTTGGAGACTAATCCCTTGTTGGTCACGTCATTTGCAAATATTTTTCTCCCAATCTGTGGGTTGTCTTTTCGTTTTGTTTATGGTTTCCTTCGCTGTGCAAAAGCTTTTCCTAGTTTTTATAAATGGATGATTAGATGTAGGGACTGGAATGGGCCTTGATGTCATTACTTCACACTAAATCTTATGACAGTGATCAAACTGATAGAGAGCAACTAGTTTTGCACTCTATATCAACCGTATAGATATATCTGAGGTTCAGTTTGGCACCATAAATATTAAATAATAACATGGATAAAATAACCACTTATTGAGTTGGAGAATTTTAAAAAATGATTAATGAAAATCACCTTGCTCTTTAGTGAACTAATGACAGACAGACCTTTACCTTTGGTCAACAGAGGTAAAGTTGGGGTAAAGTGGGTAGGGCACACATTTTTTACTGGGAGTTTTTAGAAAAAAAAAATCTGTGTATCTGTGTTCTCAAAAAGGAACACTTTGTGAGTATATTCATGATAAAATTAATAAAGATGAAGATTAAAACTGACTGCACAGTGTCTAAAAATATTTATACACTATTGACTGGAAAATGGTTACAATGACACAGAAGAAATAACAGAGGCTCAACTGAGGGCACTTGAACTTTACTCATAGTATCACCTTGCCCAATATATTGACCCTGCATGAAACTCTATTTCTTTTCACCATAACCAGGCTCAAATCTTATTTTAGAATAACAGCATTAATCAAAGAGCTTCTAAGCTTGCAATTTACCAGTATGAGCCTCTAACATGTCCCCATTTTCTGAACTTGAAAGATAAAGTTTATAACATATTGCCCCCAATCTTTCTTACATAAGAAGAACACAGAACTTGTGCCTTAAGTCATTTATGTTTTTAATTCTAGAGGTCAATCAAAACTAAAAGAAAAATACTTAAATGCATACTGGTTTTTACATCAGTTTTTAATAGCATATTTAACATGTCCTATCTTCTAATAAATCCTAACCATTCCACAAAAGCCCTCAAAATGTCTTTATTTCTGTAAAAATATCACCCGAGAAAGCTGTTTTTCTCTTGTCCAGGTCTCAGAAAAATGTCTTGCACACAACAAGCTAACCTCACCTCTTCACAGATATTTCCTGCCAACCCCACTGATTTCACTGAGGGCTCCTGGGTCTGCAGAATAAAAAGCAGCCCAGATGGTTTTCAAAAGTAGAAATGGGATCTGATTTCTAAGTGTCTAAATTAGATGAGCCAGACGCATCCTACCCTCCACTGGGCCTCTCACTGTTGTGGCCTCTCCCGTTGCAGAGCACAGGCTCCGGACGCGCAGGCTCAGCGGCCATGGCTCACGGGCCTAGCCGATCCACGGCATGTGGGATCTTCCCGGACCGGGGCACGAACCCGTGTCCCCTGCATCGGCAGGCGGACTCTCAACCACTGCGCCACCAGGGAAGCCCATACATCAGTTTTTAATAGCATATTTAACATGTCCTATCTTCTAATAAATCCTAACCATTCCACAAAAGCCCTCAAAATGTCTTTATTTCTGTAAAAATATCACCCGAGAAAGCTGTTTTTCTCTTGTCCAGGTCTCAGAAAAATGTCTTGCACACAACAAGCTAACCTCACCTCTTCACAGATATTTCCTGCCAACCCCACTGATTTCACTGAGGGCTCCTGGGTCTGCAGAATAAAAAGCAGCCCAGATGGTTTTCAAAAGTAGAAATGGGATCTGATTTCTAAGTGTCTAAATTAGATGAGCCAGACGCATCCTACCCTCCACGCTGAACAAAGAGCAAATCAGCACAACTGCTTCATGAAAACTTCAAAAGCCTGCCTCTGTCACTCGAGGTACAGGTACTTCCATCACACAGAATGGAAGTCGCATGTATCCGATTATGGCAGAGCTCTAGAACGAGAAATAAAAGGGACAGAAAAATCAACTTATTGAACACTCTGACCCAACTGTGAAATGTAATGCAGCACAAATAACTCAGCACAAACTTTTAACAAAGGTCTCTGATCAGCCTACAAACTGTCCTTGGCTATAATATAGAGCAAAAAGGCAAGGGATCAGGGGACTTCCCTGGTGGCGCAGTGGTTAAGAATCCACCTGCCAATGCAGGGGACACGGGTTCGAGCCCTGGTCCGGGAAGATCCCACATGCCGTGGATCAACTAGGCCTGGGTGCCACAACTACTGAGCCTGTGCTCTAGAGACCGCGAGCCACAACTACTGAAGCCCTCCCGCTTAGAGCCCGTGCTCCGCAACAAGAGAAGCCACCGCAATGAGAAGCCCGTGCGCCGCAAGGAAGAGTAGCCCTGGCTCGTCACAACTAGCGAAAGCCCTCGCACGGCAACAAAGATCCGATGCAGCCAGAAATAAATAAATAAATAAATAATTTTTTAAATGGCAAGGGATCAGGAATTAGTGATTATCTAACTGGTTTGACCTACACAGATGTCCCAGATTTTAACCCAAACAGAGCTAAATCAGGGTTTTGGGGGTTGATTTTACTTGTTTTAACTGCAAAATTTCTCTCATGAGAAATAACTAGTACACCCCAGTGATCATTTTCAATGCTGCCTCCTAAGATTTTTTAAAGTCCTTTCAAATCAGCAGTTAAACTGACCCTGTAAACACAGTGAAACTGTGAGCTTTCCCACCAGACTTACATTGTCTTGGAGGCTGGGATTGTATTTTATTCATCTACCTAAAGGGCCTAGAACTGCCTGGCACAGAAATGGTGGTTACTAATTATTTAAAGCATGAGGGAGTAGACACATAAAATACTGAATAAATTAAAATGAGAAAAGTAACCTATGCATATAATATAAAATGGAGGACTTCCAGAAATAGAATTTTCCAGAATGGTTTAAAATGTAAGTTCTAGAACACTGGGAGATAGGATAAGTTCTCTATTCTCTGATTTCTACTATTCCAATAATCAATCTGAGGTCCCCTTTAATTGTCATCATATGCCAGAGAGAAGAAGAATTTATCTGCAATTGGAATATGACAAAACAGGCTTCTTAAAAAAAATTCCACAGAAGCATTCTCTAATACCAGATATTTCTGTGGAATCATCTTAAAATACATTTGCTGTACACTTTTTACCCCAGGATCTTGAACCCCAAAATATCTTTAACATGTCCCTTTTGGGATTGTCAAATTTACTCCCCTTTAAAAATTAGATTTCTATGTGCGCACGCACACACACACACCACACACGCACACTTGAGGGAAAAAGATGAACATCAAGGGGCAAATGGAATAGAGAGAAACCAGCAAAAAGCATTGAAAACCAAAGAAACTTTTAAAGCTTATCAAAAGAAAAGTTATCATTACTATAAAGTATAAGTTTTATTATGATAATGATAATAACTAAAAGGTGTTTTAGCTACAGGGCTTACAATACATTTTGAAAATAAACATAGAATAGTTGGATACCTATAATAAAAAGAATTATCAGTGTTCACTATAGCCTGTTATTAAAAACAATTCTAGGCTTGTGTTTCTATGATCATTATGAAGAAGTAGTCAAAAACTAATAGTAAGAAGTATTCTGTTGGTCTGACCCCAACTAATTTTCTCAATTGGTACATCTGAGAACTATTTGTCTATTTATTTTGCTGCTTACTGCTATGAATATTTGAATAAAATAGCTCCAAATATTTAGAGATAAGCAGTTTAGATTTGTTTTGTATTTTATTCTCTAGCAAATGTAGTGAAATATTAATGAAATATTAGAATATTAGCTGGCATAAAGAAATGTAATTGGCATTAACTAAGGATCTGATATTCTTTTTTTAGGCTATTTAAAGGTTTTTTTTTTTAATTATGTAAGTTTCAGGTGTACAGCATTATAATTTGACATCCGGATGCACTACAAAGTGATCACCAGTACAAGTCTAGTTGCCGTCCATCACCATGCAGTTGACCTCCTCACCCATTAAGGCCCAAATTTGATATCGTGGTTGCCACCTAGCCTAGGTATTCACTGTCTCTTTTTTCATGGCTTGGTGTGTGTTTGTTCAGTAACATTCTGGTGTCCTGGCACGCAGGGAAGTGTTGCTGACCATGCAATCAGCATGTCTGTCTTCTACAGTTGAAACAAAAAGGGCCTGGGCTTCCTTCCTTACCCAAAAGAAAATTTAAGTATAGCTTATGTTCCTTTGCATGCTTTTTGATATAGTTATAATGGACGTGTAGGATTAATAGAATTAATGTAATACATATTTTTTAAGGATTATTCTTAATTTTTTAAACACTTTTCTTATGTTATAAAGTATATATTTTTGGCAAGAGAATCATAACTAAAAGTTTAAGGTGTAATCATGACCAAATACTTTTCTAGTATGAGAAGAGTACTGAATACAAATTAAGAGAAAAATATGCAGGTGAAAAAGTCTTATTTTTTTATCCACCCATGTAGCTTTCTAGGGAGAGTAGGCCTTAGTAAGTCCCAAGGAAAACTCAGGAGGCAAAAATACTGAAGCCCAGGGTACTGGGACACCCTCCTCCCATGTAGGTTACCTCATCTCCTCTCCCTCCCTCCAGACCTCATACATAATAGGGTGGGGGTCAAAAGAGATTTTGAAAAGCAAAGTGTTGAAGAGGAATCCCAAGCCATTTTCTGTGTGGTATGTGGTATAAGCCCTCTCCTTTTCCAAGTCGTCAGGAAATTCCACATTGCTCACTTAATGCTCTAATTTTATTGATTTCTCTTATGGTACCCCAAAGAGTGGGATGTGGTAGCCACTGACTTCGAAGTGTTATGTGTGCAGGGAAATCTTACTTGATTTTTATGAAAAGGAAATGGTTATAAATGACCAATGGATATGAAACATGCAAAAATGCCTGAGCCTTGCCTTGCATTTAATTGGGTACTGTGGACTTTACTAACATACTCAAGTGTACACAGACCAACTGTTTTTTAAACACCAATGCAATGTGACAAGTTTAATAATTCTTATCACATTTACAAGAAGTTCAATTATATGCTCAGAAATGGCAGAAATTTCATTTCAATATCTGGGCAATGTCAAGGTAATCTGCCAAAACTGGCTAATACTTTGGTTTCCAAAGTGTTAAAAGTTGCTATATCAGTTTTAAGTCTCCCTATTTTTAAACCATTTTTGAGACAAGTGAACTGCATTTGAAAATGAAACTCAAGAGTTTCATAGAGTCCCAGAATTTGAAAACAACTTTGCTAGGTGATAGGGGGCAGTGAGGAATAGTACAGGACACTCCGCCTTCCTTTCTCTTTGATCTGCAACACATCAAAGACCCTAGTGGTTAAAAGCATGGATTCTGAAGATAAAGTGCTTGGGTTTAAGTCTCACTTCTGTCTTTTACTAAATGTGATGTTCAGCAAGTTTCTTAACTTCTCAGTGCTTTAGTTTCCCCATCTATGAAATGGGGTGGAGGGGGTGTGGAAACAGTACTTATCTCATAGGGTTGTCGTAAGGATTCAATGAATTAACATACATCAAACACTGAGAATAGAGCCTGGCACATTTTAAGTACTATATATACATTCTTGATTAAATACCAGTCACTAGCTTCAAGATCTACACGGACACTTGTACCCTTCTCCCTGGCCTAAGACTCCAGTCTGCAGGGTTAACTCCTGGTGTTACTCGGTATAAAGACAGCAGCTATAGGGACTGCTACCATAAAAGACAGAAGTTTACCCTGTGTATTTTCAGAGAACTCATCCCTCTAAATCTTATGTAATTTACATTTAAACCATGCTTTAGAAATAAAACTGTCCAATTTTAAAAGACAAGGAAGGGAAATTTAAATGTATTTCACAAGCTACTCCAGAGTCAACTCCCTCTAATAAGGAATTAGTGTTGTAAGTATAGAACGTGATTATTAGAGTATCACTCTGATTTAACATACATGGTATGTCCTCAAATCACGTATTCTCTGTTCATTGTGCATAAGCTCCTGTTCACCCAGAATATCTTCTTTGAGGTGAGCATGTGATCCAGTACTGACCAGCCAAAGAAGTAAATCCAAAATTGGGTATATGACACAAGGCTTCTTAAACGGGGTTCTCTCTGGGGCTCTGCAGCCAGAGCTATAAAGGAATCTCCTCAACTATCCCTTACTTGCCTACCTCTGTTCTAACTGTGGGCTGGAAGGACTTGGAGTGGCCAACCACCATCTGTTCCAGCAAACTAGAAAAACTTTCTTCAGAATGAAATCAATGCTCAGAGGAGTGTGGTGTCACGGAGAGTCAGGTAGAACCAGAGCCAAAGAGCAAGACAGCCAGAGAATGAGAGAGAGAGAAACATGACATTCCTAAGCCCTGGATTCAGCCATGTCTGCAACGAGAAAAAACCCTGACATCTTCAGGTAAATAATCCAGTAAATCCCATTTTTCACAGAGGCTACTTTGGTCTGAGTTGTGTTTCTGTAGCGTGAAACAAAGAGTTCTAATATACGTGCCCATCTGGGTAACCCTAACATTGTCAACGATTTAATTAATGCATAAAGATAAACAATTTAATTAATAAATTAACCCTAATATCATCAACTATTTAGTTAATAAATAATTAAGTTTAATTAATAGATAAATAACTTAATAGACTGCTGCAAGTAGTTCCCTAGGACACCCTGGATAGGAATAGAGACAGGGTGTAGATCAACAGCATAACAGCTCTCTGATGGATCACTGTCTCTAAAGTCCTCCTCCTGGCTCAAAAAGGTAGCAAATGGTAAAGATCCTTGGAAGACTGCTCCTTCTTCTTTCCCTGCTTCTCACGTGCTCCCACATCACTGCAATGACGGACCCTCACTGCTCACAGCACCACCGAGAATTGGACCCCTGCCACATCATTGCTGCTGTTGCTTCTATGCCCGGAATAAGGCTGATCCACAGTAAACTCCTCCCCTAGATGGGGGCCGGGCTCTGGGTATATATAGCCCATAAAGATCTGGTGTGCTGGGAATCTGGGAAGATTAAGGTGTCTCACGAGACATTCCTGGGCTCTTCTCGACAAGTGCTCCTTTGGTTGCCCTGTTCTCACCACCATCAGCCAACACACCACACACTTTTCTCTTAGTGAGCCTTCAGGCTCTCCTTCCTGCCCCCTTGACAACCAAGTGTTTGGGTCTTTTTCTTGTTTGCCTATTTACCAGGGAATAGCTGTGAGAAGCCCCAAGTCCAAGGTGGAGTTGAGGATCTTTTCTCACCTACTATTTCTCTACCCGTTCAATGCCAGAACAGAAAATTCAGCCCCTTCCATTTCTCCTGAGAGGTTATTACCCTTATTTTCTAGTCCCTACATGTAGATTGTAAGCAACTGCATGCAAGTATAACATCAACATATTTTAAGGATTTTGCTACATATTACTATAAACATCTACTATATTCACCAAGGGCTGATATGGAGGAACCTAAAGTATATAAATGGTTCCTGCCTTCATTTCACAGTGTAACTATAAAAGATGAAAACAATCAGAAAACAAGTACTAATCTATAAGCCATGAATTTTTACATAAAAGCATGCTGAATCCAACAGATTCTTTATTTTTTTAAGATAAATATATCTCCAATTCTCAGGCATTTGTATGGCATCAGCAGAAGACTGTATGCAAGATTCATTTGCTCACCAAGAAGCTCAGAATACCACACTGACCTTACACGGTATGCACTTCAAAGCTGTCTTATCAATGTTTAAATCTCCACACGTTATAGAGGACTGGGATCCCTCATCAACTGTTGTGATGGTTAATTTTGTGTGCCAACTTGGAAGTGGTTATTTTTTTCTTTTGGATGAGATTAACATTTAAATCAGTGAACTCTGAGTAAGCAGATTGCCCTCCATAATGCAGGTGGGCCTTATAGAATCAGCTGAAGCCCTGATTAGAACAAGAAGACCAACTTCGGGGCTTCTCTGGTGGCACAGAGGTTGAAAGTGCACCTGCCGATGCAGGGGACACTGGTTCATGCCCCGGTCTGGGAAGATCCCACATACCGCGGAGCGGCTGGGCCCGTGAGCAATGGCCACTGAGCCTGCATGTCCGGAGCCTGTGCTCCACAACGGGAGAGGCCACAACAGTGAGAGGCCTGCATACCGCAAAAAAAAAAAAAAAAAAAAAAAAGACCAACTTCCCCAAGCAAGAGAATTCTCCAGCAGACTGCCTTTGGACTTCATTTGCCTATCTGCGTGCCTTCAGATTTCATCTGCACCTCAGCTCTCTTGGGTCTCCAGGTTGCTGGCCTTCAGAATGGAAACATACCATCACCTTTCTTTGGTTTTCAAGCCCAGCAGCCCACACTGTAGATTTGGACCTGCCAACCTGCAGAATCATGTGAGACAGTTCCTTAAAATAAATCTCTCTATGTCTTAATTCAGGCTGCTATAATAAAAATACCACAGACTGGGAGGCATATAAAAAAATTTATTTCTCATACTTCTAGAGGCTTAGAAGGTAAAGATCAAGTTGCCAGCCGATTTGCTAGTATACTCTCAAGGCAGGGAACACGATACTTCCAGCTCTGTTCTGCTTTCTCAAGATTGTTTTGGTTATTCACGGTCCTTTGTGTTTTCATGAGAATTTTAGAGTTACTTGTTGTTGTTCTGTGAAAAATGCCATTGGTATTTTGATATGGATTGCACTGAATCTATAGATCGCCTTGGGTAGTATGGTCAGTTTAACAATATTAATTCTTCCAATCTATGAACATGGTTTCCCATTTGTTCAGGTCATCTTCAATTTCTTTTCATCAGTGTCTTATAGTTTACTGAGTACAAGTCTTTTACCTACTTAGATTTATTCTTAGGTATTTTATTCTTTTTGATGTGATGGTAAATGGAATTTTTTTTTAAATTTCTCTTTCTGATAGCTCATTCTTAGTGTACAGAAATGCAACAGATTTCTGTATATTAATTTTGTATCCTGCAAATCTGCTGAAGTCATTGATAAGCTCTAGTAGTTTTTTTGTGGCATCTTTAGGATTTTCTATGTATAATATAATGTCATCTGCAAACAGTCACTTCTTTTTTTCCAATTTGGATTCCTCTTATTTCTGTTTTTGTTTGTTTTCTGACTGCTGTGGCTAGGACATACAATACTATGTTGAATAAAAGTGGCAAGAGTGGGAATCCTTGTCTTGTTCTGGTAGGAATGTCTGGTCCTGGTCTGGTTGGTTGCCAGGCCCTGCCTTCTGCTGAGACTACCAGCTGCTGATTGGCAGGGCTAGGTTACAAGTTGTCTGGCTGGGGCGTGGGTGGGGGGGTCCCAGGACTAGTGGTGGCTCACTGGTGGGCAGAGCCAGGTTCTGGGATCAGCGGTTGTGGGGCTGGAGTTCCCTGATCTAGTATCGGCTTGCTGGTGGATAGGGCAAGTTCCTGAAACATCTGGCTGCCAGTTCCATGGTGTGTTCCAAAGCTAGTTCTGGCCCTCTGGTGAGTGAGGCTGGATCCTGGGGTGGCTGGCTGAGGAGTCTATGCTCTCGAAGAGTTGTACTGGCCTGCTGGTGGATGGGGCCAAGGGATCAGGGAGTCCGGGGGCTTGTGCTGACTTACTGGTAGGTGGAGCCAGGTCCCAGGGTCTCTGGCTGCTGGGTCCTGGGTGTCCTGCAGTTGGTATTGGCCCACTACTTGGTGGAGCTGGATCCTGGAGCTGCTAACTGAGGGACCCAAGGTGTTCCTTAGCTGCTGTTGGCCTGCTGGTGGGCAGAGTTGGGGCCCTGGGGGGTCTCAGGGCTGGTACTATCCTCTGGTATATTTGCTGGGTCCTGACAAGGCAGGATGTGGGACTGTGGTGGTCCAGGGGCTGGTGTCTGCCCACTGGTGGGCAGAGTCAGGTCCCAGGCAATGCTGGGGCTGGTACTTGCGCACCGGTGCATGAAGCCAGGTCCTGGGGTTCATGCCTGACCACTGCTGGGTGGACCTGGGTCAAGGGTTTCTGACTGCAGGGTCTGCAAGTCCTGGAGCTGAGAGATACACTCTTTATATGAATACACTCACTGTATATAGAAGAGCACAGAAAAATGAAAACCAAATTCTGGAGAGTGAATAGATGTTTGTGGAAGACTTCTTAAGGGCTACAAACTTGACAGCTGGAGGCAGGGAAGAGCATTCTAGGCAGAATGAGTAGCATATGCAAATAAATGAATGGGTAAGAATGCATGGACCATTCAGGAAATGGCAGGAACACAGAGATGTGTGGCTGCAATATTAACTGCTTATGAGAAAGTCACTGAAACTGAATTGAAGGGTAGCCTGGACTAGAAATATAAACACATGTTAGGAAATAGCTTTAAATGGTGATGAATAAATAAATTAGGGTCATGTTGTAAGGCTCTTAAAATTAAGATGTGGTTGGCAACAGCAATAGCATAAGAGTAATATTATAAACTTGGTGTTTTAAGGTGGGTCTAGGAGTAAAATTCATAATGGATTGGAGTGTGTGTGTTTATTGGGGCGGGGTTGCTAGAGAGATGTGTAATCCTTTAGGAGCACACACATGAAGCAGCTAAAGACCTGAATTCTGTTGATAGCTGTGGACAAAGAAAGGAAAGGAGAACCCAGGAGATATTTCAAATGTTTTTTTTTTTTTTAAATGGTAGGTCTTGACTTTGATCAAATAGGCACAATGAAGGAGGAAAAGATGTCAAAGATAGCTTCAAGATTTTTAGCCCTGGAAACTGAAGTAATGACAAAAAATACAGAAGAACAGTATGATCATAAAAGAAGGGAAAGCGATTTAGTGAGTAAGAGGATGGACTCAATTTTGGACATGCTGAGTATGAGGGGATGGCAGCACCGATACATGCAAATGGTGTCCATATGATAAGAAACAGTCACATGTTGACCTAAGAAAGCCATTTATAAAGACACAACATGAAAAATATAACTGATAATATGTGAGGTTTTTAAAACATTTATGAAGAGGGATAGTGACAAATTTTAGCAATATTTCCTCTATTTAAAATGGAGTTTTAAAACTATTAATGCAATATTCAGTCCAAAGCGCTAATGTGGATTTTTAACAGCAATCCCCATGTGCAGACTTTTGATGAATAAACAAACCATTTAATACACATTATATTGTGATGCACTGACTTTATTTTGTATCAGTGCTAAAGAAACTATACCCAGAATCAGAAAATAGATCTTTTAAGTGAACTGGGAGTCTTACGACAAAATGTACACTGAAATCTCATTCCATCATCTGAAATTCATAGAGATTACCTACACAGGAAATAAAGCACCATATATATTTGTATCAGATTCAAAGAAAGGAAACTATTCCATAAAGTCATCACAATAATTGACCTAGACTTTATAGTAACATCAAGGTCACTAAATGCTAGAAAAGAAACTTTATCTATATCCTTTTATTAAATACATTCCAGATTTCTCTATTTCATCACTCTATGATTTATTAAAAAGATATTCTTAATTTGATACCATTTTACCCTATATATTTTAAATATTCAAAATAATTATGATAATTCATACTTATATTAAATCATCATGAATCTGAAATGTATAAATGAATGTTTATTTCAGACTTCATCTGCACCATTGACTCTGCCTCATAAACATATACATATGTAAATTTGAGAATGTTTTATAGTCTTTTGTTTAAAAAAACAGCTTCCAAGGAATATCTTAGATTATTACAAATTCACCTCAATTGTCGACAGTCATATACTATGATAATTGACATTTATTCTCATAATCCAAATCTCCTCTAAGATCATGACAGATGTAATCAATCAGGCTACTGTCAGTACTTCTTAGTTTGGCAGTTGATACTCTGTGCATTGCATGGCATATTCTCCCATTAAACCAGAGTTTACACCTCAAATCAAGAGACAGTAATTGCTAACAGAATCATCAACATCCCAGGCTTCCAAGGCAAGATGCCTCATACCCAAGCTGCTAGTGCCCTACCTCTCTAGGACCCATAACAGTCAGGGCTCCAGAAGAAGGCAGAATCCCGGGTAAATGGCTCAATTAAAAAGTTTAATGAAAAGAATATTTATAGAGGTATGGCCCAAATTAAAGGAATCCACAAAAGAGGTTGAAGCTCTCAGAGGCTAGCAGAAGAAAGCCAATACCACCACTAGGTCTAAAGGTGCAAGAGGAGGAAACAGTTTTATAGGAGCCCAGTGAGAGCTGGACCATGGAGGAGGGGGCACACAGCCAGTCTGGTAGAAAGACATAGCCACGGACACCCAAAAGGAGGAAGGAAGCACCCAAAGAGGAAGGAAGCAGGAAACAATACTTTGATTTCTCCTCCTCTGGTCCTCTTGCCTGCCATTGCCTCCCAGTAGCTGAACTAGAAGCCAGCTGGCAGTGGAACCACAGAAAAGCACAAAATGTCTTAGGAAGGCAGCTGACAGGGGGTAACCAGCCTGACTCCCTTTTTAGGCCCTGCCGTTCTCAGAATGCTTCCAAAGGGACTGGTTATCAGAACCCCTTTAACCTGAATCCTGTCCTTCTCATCTGGGAGAAATTAACCCCATCCTATGTGGTCTTCGACACCAAGCTGCAAATTCCATCCTTCTCCCTTACAGGGCAAAGCCAGTCTCTCCTTAAGGACCTATGTCTCCCTGAGGGCTCTCTCTTCAATGGCTCCTAAAACCAAACAGGCTGTTAATCCCCACAGGGTACAAGGAATCTCAGAACAGAAATACCTGGTCTTTCGACTTAGTGAGCAAATAAATTTGAGTGTGTTTGGATTGGGATTGAGATATAAACTTTTTTTCTCCACAGGAGTAAGAATAAGACAAATTGGTATCTCTCAGTATGTTAAAATTGCCCTGCAGGAGAGGATCTGTAGAGGCCCTATTTACACAAGGGTAGACAGCTGAACCTACACATGAGGCAAGCAGCTCACATGGTAGAATGTGAAGAAACGCACAAGGGAATGATTGCACAGTACACATTCTCCACGAGCTTCCTGAAGTTGTTAGAATATAAAAATATTTCACAACACTCTCAAATACATCAAGCGGTTTGTTGGTTGACTCTCTTGCCCTCACATTTTCCTGCAGAGTTTGTAATAACCTACCATTTTATGTGTTTTACCTTCCAATTAATTGGTTTCGACCAGTATTTTGAAAAGTATCAAACCCCCATCCAAAGAATTTTAAAGGGTTTTCCTTTTCCTTCTCTTTTTCTCTATAGAAAAACACACAGAGCTGAGAAATTATGGGTTAAGTGTAATTTGGCATTTGGAACTAAGTGCTGAATTCCACATCAGGAATGAGTACAAGAGAAAAAAGATGAAGTTTCCAAGGGCTGTCACCAATACCAGGACTAAATTCCCCGGAATTTTATTAATGACCTTGAACAGTTATAAGAGTTTATGTTCAAACATACACTTACATGTAAAATTGTAGATCATGTGTCCATTTATAAGAAGCCATGATTTTTGTGGCCTCTTCTCTCCAACTATAATACTCCAATATATTGTATAGTCAATACTAGTATATTTATACTGGTATATATTGGATATTATATACTGGTATATACACTGGATATTACAGTCCAACAATATTGCAACTATATTACTCCAATGGTCTCTTACCCCATCAGTAAAAACTTTTAAATTATGAATCATTTATAATTTGTAGGTGATTAACATACACAACTATCATTTGCAAATACCAAAGGCAAAATATCAATTTAGGGTGAGCCATCCAATATATGGTAGTGATTTTAAATAAATGTATATAAATATACACACATATATATTTTTTATATTTGTATAAAATATTTCTCACTAATTTTAATTAGAGAAGAGCAAGTGTGTCAAATCTTACAAAATTTTCATTCACCTAATAAGGAGTTGACCAAAAGCTCGTACTACAGCTGAATTGTTAAGTTCTGCCTGTTTTAATTGTTTCTGTTCACTTTTCTTTCTTGTATTACAAATATCATACCATCTTTCACTTCTGTGTGGGAATATTTGTTAAGCTATTTGCCCGTGGTCTGTGAGCGTTCATTTCACTAAAGTGATAAAATGGGATCTACAGTCCATTTAATCAGACACACATGGGCTTCAGTATGTCACTAAAGGCTGACAGGCTGACACGGGCATCACTGCCAACCACCAACTCTTTTTTTTTTTTTAACATCTTTATTGGAGTATAATTGTCCTACAACGGTGTGTTAGTTTCTGCTTTATAACAAAGTGAATCAGTTATACATATGTCCCCACAACCTCTTCCCTCTTGCATCTCCCTCCCTCCCACCCTCTCTATCCCACTCCTCCAGGTGGTCACAAAGCACCAAGCTGATCTCCCTGTGCTACGCGGCTGCTTCCCACTAGCTATCTATTTTACATTTGGTAGTGTATATATGTCCATGCCACTGTCTCACTTTGTCCCAGCTTACCCTTCCCCCTCCCCGTATCCTCAAGTACATTCTCTAGTAGGTCTGTATCTCTATTCCTGTCTTGCCCCTAGGTTGTTCATGACCAATTTTTTTTTTTTGGATGCCATATATATGTGTTAGCATACGGTACTTGTTTTTCTCTTTCTGACTTACTTCACTCTGTATGACACTCTCTAGGTCCATCCACCTCACTACAAATAACTCACTTTCATTCCTTTTTATGGCTAAGCAATATTCCATTGTATATATGTGCCACATCTTCTTTATCCATTCATCTGTTGATGGACACTTTGGTTACTTCCATGTCCCGGCTATTGTAAATAGAACTGCAATGAACATTGTGGTACATGACTCTTTGAATTACAGTTTTCTCAGGGTATATGCCCACTAGTGGGATTGCTGGGTCGTATGGTAGTGCTGTCTTTTCTCCACTGTATATTCTTGCCTCCCTTATCAAAGGTAAGGTGACCATATGTGGGTAGGTTTATCTCTGGGCTTTCTATCCTGTTCCATTGATTTATATTTCTGTTTTTGTGCCAGTACCATACTGTCTTGATGACTGTAGCTTTGCAGTATAGTCTGAAGTCAGGGAGCCTGATTCCTCCAGCTCCGTTTTTCTTTCTCAAGATTGCTTTGGCTATTCAGGGTCTTTTGTGTTTCCATACAAATTGTGAAATTTTTTGTTCTAGTTCTGCCAACCACCAACTCTTGAGCATATAGACCAAGGAAAAATGGCAGCCTCAGTACATATTTGAAAAATTAACACTTTTTTGATATGTAAATAATCGATTCTCAATATTCATGTAGTTATGTCCTATAAAGTCACATTGAACACTGAATTAGTAAGCACTAAGCCACTGCTCCCAGGGGAAACACAGGGTTGGGTTTCTGTAAGCCTCTGATCACAACCTTTTCATCAACCAGTCATTACACAACTTTGTTCTATGTATGTTTCCATTTAATGACACTTATTTAATACATATTGGTTCACTGACATTGACCTCATGGCCAACAGCATGATAACTCAGGCCTGAATGAAGCTTATCTAACACACGTATTTTCTCCATCTGGTACACCATAGCCTCCCTATGCTTAGGGACACTAGACAGTACTTTATCACTATGCCTGGGGACTCTCTTCAACAGTGAAATCACCAACAAAAATGTGAAAAACATGCCATTAAATTAGACCACAAAAAGCCCCACTTGCTTACAGTGTAAGAGCTGAAATAAGGAGACATCACCTTATTTGGCCTCTGCTGGAAACTGAGCAACTTGGGCGACTCAAAGTTTTTCTCACTCTGTGCATGTCTGACAATGACCATGAAAACACCTTGAGTATATTGATTTCAGGGTTGTAAAGAAATTCAAGTGAGTAAGCAAATTCTCAAATACAGAATCCGTGAACAATGAGGATCAACTGTTATATAAAAAATATATACAATATACTTGAATTTTTTCATGCCTCATATAGTTGGACTGCATAAAACTTCTGCACTACTGTTACTGTGGAACAGGTATGTTTCAACGCCCTGTGTGACTGAAAGAGGACTAGATATTGTTGCTACAAACCACACCTCCACTTCACATAGCATGTGGTTATCAACGGTGCATTACATCCCTTGGAAAAAGAAGGAAATTCAGTTGGCTGGGAGATCAGAAGATAGAGTGGGTAGGGGTTCAATGGATTGTGGTTATTTTTATATAGGGAATATGTTTGGCTTTGTATGTATACAAGAGCAGGATTTCTGGGAAGGATGGCAATAAGCATGTTCTGGGAAAGACTGTACAAGGTGACATACTGAGGCATGGCCAGAAGCAGAGAGAAGTTTCCCAGAGAGACTTTGTGAGGCTCTGGGCACAGAGCCAGGTGACACATGGGTAACATCGCAGAGGAGACCATTTTTCCCTGTTCTGTTTACTCCTGCTGAAACTGACCAGTACTTCTGCTCTCTGAGGACCAGATGTTTGGTAGCATCTGGAACTGGCACTTGGAATGAACATTAGTTTTCTCAGGGCCGACGGGGAGAGTAGAAAGCCTTCATCAAGGCTTCGCTTTGACAAATGAGAAACAGAACAAGAGGGAAACACCTGGTGAGAGGCAAAGCAATCAATTCTAGTTTTCTGAATTCATCCCCTAGACAAACAATTCCTTGGGGATAAATAACTGGGAACATTTTGAAGTTGATTTTCTGAGAACCAGGCCAGTGGGACTTTGTACTACCATAATTTGGCCCTTCAAGTAAATTCAGCATCTGGTCTATCTGGAATACACAGAGGAGAATGTCCCTGGTATGAAGTTGGATCAGGCTTGAGAACAGGCCTTTAGATTGATCAAAGAGAACCTTGCTTGTTAAATATTGAGAAAGTTCTATCAACGGCTTGTTAGATCATGCTGGAAAAAGTCAGACTGCTGACAAAATGGAGCTAGCAAATGACATTATTTCAAGAAATTGAGCAAAGCCCCCAGAGAACACTTCTATTGGCTGATGGGAATTCACACTCAAGAGGAGAATTTTTACAATTAAAATTAGGAAGACTTACTTATGTCTCTGGGTGACAAACTGCAAGTTGCTGATAAGGAGGGAGAAGTTAAAAATATGAGAGAAAGGAAATAAAGAAAATAAGTATTGAATTACCTCTCATTTTTAAATGTATGTACTATAAACAGTAGAACTGCAAAAGGATAGAGTCCTTCATTTATGTATTTGCTCACTCAAACAATCTTCAGAGGGCACTAATTCATGCAAGGCACTGGGCTAGACACAGTGATACCAGAATGAATGTTAAGAGACAGAATCCCCACCCCTGTGGAGTTAACAGGTCACAGGGCAATAAAGAGGCAGCTGAAATGCAGTGTGAAAGGTACAGGGACATTGGAAATACCGAGCTTGAAGCAAATAGAAAAGGTGTCTATTTCACCTGAGGGATCAAGGAGAGCATCTTATAGGAAGGGACAGGTCACCTGTAACCTTGACAAAGCTAGGAGTGATCTAGGCATGGAAACAGGAAAAGAGGATTCTGTGTAGTAAATGTGCAGTGGCTTAGATGGGTGAGGCCAAGGTGTACTACAAAAGGAAGGAAGACAGCTGGTATATCTGGGAGGAAGAGCTTCAGGCTTGACGACAAGAGATGAGTTGGGAAAATAAGCAGGGGCCACGCGAGGCCTTGTAGACTACGTTAAGGAGTGTGGATGTCATTCAACGAGTAATGAGAAGCTCTCTATGGATTTTAAATAGGGAAGTAATATAATCAGATTTGGGGTTTAGAAAGGTCACTGTCAGCAGCTTCATCACTGCAGTTTTCTAGTTAGGGACCTTGGTTGAAAGTGACCTTTATTTGAAAGCTCTGCATGTCAGAAGCATGTTTTGGTGTAGTATGCATTTTGTTAGTAACTTCTCATTATCGACCCTTGAAGAGGGTTGTTGAAGAACAAAGGAACAAAACCAAGGAGACACTAGTGATTAACAAGAGAGTCATAATTAAATCCCAAGGTCTCTGCCCACTACCTAAGGGTCCAGTGTGAATAAATTTTTCTGATAGACTGCTACTGTAAATATTTTTTTCACGTTCTCACAGCAGCAATGATGCCAAGTTTTGTACTTCCATTATATGACCCTGATCTCAAAGTCAGGTCCTTGAGAATAAAGCAATATATAAAAGCCAGAATTTTGTAATGTACCTGCCTGAAATGGACCTTAAAAAGAAAAATAACAATACCCTTTCTGAGGTGAGGTCTTCAGGAAATTTTCTCATCCTGTGGCCCCTGGTAGAGATCCTTGGATATATTGTCTTATCTAGGTAGTCCTCCATGTTCTGCTATTTTTTTTTTTTTTCATATTAACTGTTTGAAATGTGGAAATCAGTTAGGGCAGCTCACATGCTTTTACAAAGCAAAACTGCTTGCTGGAATTTTTCTTCATTAAGCAAATTTGTTAATCAGTTCTACAATCCTCCTGCAGGAAGTTGCTAGGAAGATCTCGTTACTTAAGGAATATGCACATGTTTGACATGTATGGACATGTGGATCTAACAAGACTTGCTAATTATATTTATGTTGTGATCCTCTCCCTTGTACACTACCCTGCCCCTCCCTTTCCCTACTTTGCCACTCACATACACACACACCGTCACATCAAACAAACCATTTCTACAAAGAAATCGTCAGAGCTTGAAATCAAAATATTTCTGTCATATTCCACTTCAAATTAGTGGAGCAAAGGAATGGAACTACCCTTAAATCTCTGAATCATAAATGTTGCTTCTACCTCTATACTGAAGATCGAGAGCCACACAGATGCACCTGTAGCCAATAAAATCTGGACATGGAAAATTACAGCTTGGCAACCTCTTCAGGATCTATTTGTATATGTGTATATACCCACTTCCTCTCGTGTCCCAACCATCCATAGCATGTTTTATATGTTTGTACCTTAATCTTTGGACCTGATTTTGGTATTTGTCACATTATGAATATTATGAATGAATATTTATGTAGTTTTCGCTTTAGGCCTAGAAACGTTCAGTTACATTTATTTTCTAAAGAGAGATTAACACAATTGCACTTCAACTTCAATAACCATTTATTGGTTATTGGGATTTCCCTAAGTAGATATAAGTAACATTTTTAAAGGGTCCCCTTTGTCTTAAAGAAGGAGATGAAGGGCTGGTAGCTGTGTAATAAAATTTAAATGATCTCTGTGGAGGCACTATTTTGTTACATGTCAGTTTATGTTTTAATTGAAGAAAACAGCTGACAAACTAAATTGTTGCCAAATACATTAATTGGGTTATTGCTCTTTGTTGAAATTTCATTCACGTGTTTTTCTTTTTGTTTTTGTTTTACCTGCAGTGTACAGTTTTCCCCTTTTATTTCTTTAGGACATGAGTGATATCCCATAAAAGTCAGATTGGAAGAATAACAACAACAGTAGGAATGATAATAACAGCAACCACGACCATTACAGGGTTTTTTTCTGCTTTTGTTTTGTTTTGTTTTAAAGTCTTTATTGAATTTGTTGCAATATTGCTTCTGTTTTATGTTTTGGCTTTTTGGTGGTGAGGAACGTGGGACCGTAGCTCCCTGACCAGGGATCAAACCCATACTCCCTGCACTGGACGGTGAAGTCCCAACCACTGGACCGCCAGGGAAGTCCCCCATTACAGGTTTGATGTTAACCATATGCCAATCCATTCTTCCTCCACTTTATATATGAATGCGAATTCCTTTTCATAACCCGGTAAGGTCACACCTAATCTGACCTGACATCTTCACTTCATGACACGTCTGGTCAAGGTCACTTTTTCCCTAACAGGCTGAAGACAAGAGGTGAAGAGCGAAAGGCTATTCGTTAGGTTTCAGTTGAAAGGTTGATCAGACTGATCATGCCATCTGATTTAAGGCACCACAGTTACTGTCTATGTCCATGTCCTGTGTTATAGTTTTTACCTCCTGGCTATTGAAACAATTCAAAATTACATTATTTGCTTTCTCACTTGTTTTTTGCTTGTTCGTTCCCAATCAGGCTGTAAGCTCCACTGCTGTATTCCAGTGCCTAGCTTTATGTGTGGCACATAGTAGGTGCTCAATCATTATCTGATGAATGAGTAATAATGGGCACTATTCTGGGCACCTCTCACCCAGCATCCTGTCTGCAAATGGGAAAAATGAGGCACAGAGGTGCACGTCATATGCATCCTAGTCTGGTATTTAATGGGCAGCATAGCTTGTATGGGGGGCGGGTGGGCACCGGTCTCTTTGCCCCCAAACCTTTGTTCCTCTGACTCAACCAGAGTGCCTCCAGGCAGGAAGAGCTTACAGTGACAGCCCCAGAAAAGATGGTTTGGCAGGAATATTCTGTCAGATTTTGAGCTCTCCTGGCTTCCCAATCACTATTTTGTGCTGAGAAAATGTGGACCCTGATTTATATGCAGCATGAAAACAGGAGGGTTCCTAACCATCTCTTTACCCAGAGCTCTGAGCTGGGACAGTTTTTGACTCTTACTGACTTCCCTTGGCTTTTTTGTTCTCCACTAAGGCCTAGGCAGCTCTGGGGGGAGCCAGGCCCTTGGTCTGAGTCAAACCCAGGGGACAGAATCAGGTGGACAGAGAACACAGCCTAACTGCTATGCGTTGACATCCGCTGACTTAAGGAATAACAACTGACTTATTTACCAATTTCCAAACGGTGTTTACTCAAGAAACTAGATTATCTTCTTTCTCATTTTCACGTCCCTTCCTTCCCTTATACTTAATGCATGGTCCATGATCATCACCAAAAGCAAATACAGCCCTGTAAGTGCAACGTGACAGGGGCAAGATTCGGATCGGTTTACTAATAATACTTAATTCCAGGGATTAAGGACATAATGAATGATGTTTGACAACTATGCACTGAGTTATCCCCAACCTTAGCTACAGCAAAGAAAGACTTGGACAGTAGTGAAAGGTGTAAAAACAGATTTTATTCAGGAACTATTACAGTAAGGGGGGAAAGATTTCAGTACAGAACTGGGCTCAATTCCAAATGTAGCATGGACGAGTAGGGATTTATAGGCAAGGAGAAGGGCAAGGGTCAGTGGATAGAAATTTCCTAAGAGGAAACATCTGGGGTGAGGAGGGATTCTAGCTAAACCAAAATTTAGCTGGACAGGATTCTTGCTGAAAGCAGGCAAGAGCGATCGTGTAACAAGGGTCGGAGATGAGGAAATTGATCAGATATCAGTTATTGAGTGTAGGAGAGTCATGCTAAAGTGACTTAGCAGAATTCTTGCTAGAAACTGGGTGATGCAAAGATGAAAACAGAAGCCCAAAAGGCACAGTTTAGTTGGGAAGAGAGTTCAGAGGAGCCTGACTAAAGTCTGGTCAAGGAGAGAATCTTTGCCACTTGACTTCTGCTCACAGCACCTCATACAACTGGCTGTAATAGCAGAGTTTTCCTTTTCACAGTTTCCAACACTCTTGATTGTATAATTTGTCTTTATTAATTTATATAAATGAAATAAAATTTTTAGTACATTACATATGCTTGGGCACTGTGTTAGTTATTTTAAACATGGTCAACCTAACGCTGATCATTTAGAATTTATTTAAAATTTTAATTACTGTAGTCTAAATATTTGCAAAGGTAAATTGTAAATTTTATGTATAAGCAGTGATTGAAATCAGGCCTCCCAGTGAACTCTTAGGCTGATTCCAAGCTGTCAGCATAAATATTCTTTCCTCAAAGGGATTTTATTTCTGGGAACTCACTGCTCCTCTAATCCCTGGGCCTATCAGGGGCATTGGACACGCCCTGGCTCACCTCCCTGGCCACAAGTCCTGGGGAAAGAGAGTTGGGATATTTGTCCCTTCCCGCTCAGATGACACCAAAGCTGCCTCATTTGGGCTCCCCCTTCCCAGATTTCAGCATACTTGAGAGAAACTCTTATCAAACCACACAAGGAAGAAAGTTCAATTCTTCCATCTCCTCATTACCAAGGATGGCTACTCAACTGAAAATTTTCACAACCAATAAAACCACACTAGGGGCCTTACAAAGGACAAAGACCCTATGCTCTAAGGTGCAGGTGGCAATACCCCTTTAAACTAGTATTTTATGATATAAAATAAATCTTACGCTGAATGTAGAAGCAAGGCTTAAAGGAGTCCCATGATAATTTCTTTATAGAAAAAAATACTCATCTTAAATGGAACATCCACCTACTAATTTTTATACTCTATAAAAGTTGAGTGCCTTTTTTTTGTAAAGATTTTTTTTGATGTGGACCATTTTTAAAGTCTTTATTGAATTTGTTAAAATACTGCTTCTGTTTTGTTTTGTTTTGTTTTGGCAGTGAGGCATGGGGGATCTTAACTCCCCAACCAGGGATCGAACCCGCACCCCCTGCATTGGAAGGCGAAGTCTTAACCACTGGACTGCCAGAGAAGTCCCAAGGGTCCTTTTTTAAATTATAAGGCAATGCATACCAGTAGTCATCTAAAAGCAAAGAACTACATACAAAAATCTTATCAACTAAATAAAGTTACCTCCTATCATAAAAAAGAGCCCTAATAAAGAATTCAAGTCTGTTTTCTACATCAATATCCAAGTCCTCTAAAGTCAGATACACCACCAACTGGCGTATGACAAACACCCCATATTAAATTTTGAATCCCTATCCAATCTAATGGTTAAAGATTACAAATGGGTTTATACCATATCATGTCTAAAAAGGTAATAACTAGCCCAAATTTCCAATTGTTACCTTAAAGAAATTGATAAAAATAATAAAAAGTGAATTTTCTCTGAGTATAAACTAAAGATACATTTTCAATGTAGTTCTTCCTTTGTCTAACACCCTTAATATTCTTTTTTTGTATGTTTGGGTTTTTGGGGTTTTTTGCCCTTAATATTCTGAAGAAAATTTGATTAAATTTACAGCTTCTAGATATAAGTAAATATTCAATTTTCTATACCTTCAAAAGATAAGTTAAAATCAGACAAATAATTACCTAAGAGAAGAAAGTACTTAAACTGAGAAAGAAAATATGGCATTTGAGTTTTCCAGACTATTACCTAAGAGTTATCCTACCTGGAAAGAAAAGTTAACTTGTACGTAGCCCTCCTAAAGAATCTGTTTCAGTAACATGCTATTGAAAAAGAGGAGAAATATACTTAGTGTTTCTCAGAGCTTAATAGTTAGAAATTAGACCTCAGAATATCAATTAACATATCACTCCATAGAACTGGCTTCCGGGTAGCTGACAATTTCATACTACCAAGCCCATGCTGAATCCTACTAAACTCAAGCCCCTTTCAAGCTTTCTTAGACCCTCTCTCCCAAAGCTGTATTTTGAAAAGGAAGTAGCTTCTAAAATATTTTTAAAAATAAAAGAAGGCAGAGGCTCAGTGCAGAGCAGCACTGAAGAGGTTGGTCACAGCAAATGCTCTACCGGTCCCTCTCAGCAGTAATACAGTCAGCAACGTGGATTTGTCAAACTCCCACTAACTAACTAGTGAGCTCCTGGAGTTGGCTCAGCCCATATCCCTACCCAAGATACGAAATCAATCACTACAGTATTTAGCTAATACTAATGGATAATGTTTACACAGCACACACTATATGGTGAGCTTCATTTTAAATCATTACATATATTCATATGTATGAATCCTCATGACAACTCTATGAGGTAAGGCTACTATTAAACACATTCTGTATTTGAGTATACTAAGGCAATAAGAGGTTAAGCAACTTGCTCAAACTAACACGCTAGTAGGTAGCAGAGGAAGGATTTTAACCTAGGCAATCTGGCTCTAAACCCATACTCTTAGCCAGCATATATCGGTGTAGAGCATCCTTCCTGATTTGACCTTTGTAATCCTTGCTCCCCACCATGAACCCACAGGCATCTTCTGGTACCAAACCTTCTGCCCCGGCTTACCCTTTTCATTTTGTCTAATTTACACTTGAAAACCCATCTGTTGACAATGTGTTATGACAAGGATGATGATACCTTTTTATTAAGGATATTCAAAGTTTATGCCTGTTGTACTGCATAGTAATTAATAGCACATGTTTCACGCTCCCCCCCACATTAAGTCTCCAAAGTGGCCCAGGGTGATGATAAATTATATTATCATTCTCATCATGACTGACTTGAAAACTCTACTAAGATTCTTTATCTGGAAACCACCATCAGGCTGAATGCTTTATAACAGGTTGCAACCACCACCCACTGCCAGGGCCCTGCAATATTGCCAGAAGTGCCCTTGAGAATGGGCAAGGCGTGGATGGTTATTCCTTTTGTCTGAAGAAATGAGATCATAAGTCAGAAGAGGACAGTGTGAGATATAGTAAGTTTTTCAATCTAACCCTTACACCTAAAAAGCTAAAATTGAATCAAATGGATTGAGTCTACACACGCATACACACACACAAATACACACACATGAAGGAATAACAGGATGGAACATTCAAAGCCTTAGACCCCCACAAAAACCTATTTGAACTAATAAACAAGTTTAGCAAGGTTGAAGGACACAAGATAGATACACAAAGATCAGTCATATTTTGATACACTAGCAATGAACAATCTAAAATCAAGAAACAACTCCATTTACAAAGGACTAAAATATTTAGGAATAAATTTAACCAAGGAAGTATAAAGCTTCTACAATAAAAACTTCAAAATATCATTGGAAAAAAAATCAAAGAAATGTAAAGACATTTATTTAGTATTCACGGATTGGAAGACTTAATTTTGTTAAGATGGCAACACTCCCCAAATTGAGCTACAGATTCAATTTAATTCCTCTATCAAAATCTACCTGATTTTTTTGCAGAAATCGAAAGCTTATCTTAAAATTCATATGGAGTTGGAGGAGACCCAGAATAGGCAAAATAAGTTTTTCTTTTTAAAAAAGAACAAATTTGGAGGACTTACACTTCCCAGTTTCAAAATTTACTACAAAGTTACAGGTTATAGTAATCAGTAAGTGTGGTACTCACTTAAAGACAGACACAGATGGAATAGAGTCCAAAAAAAACAACGTTTACACTTATGATTGATTTTTGACAACGGTGCTAAGACAATTCAATAGAGAAAGAACAGGCTATTTAACAAATGGCACTGGGACAACCAGGAATCCATATAGTACAAAAGAATGAACTTAAACCCCTTCATCACACCAGAAACAAAAAAAATCACTCAAATGGATTATAGAATTAACTATAAGATCTAAAATTGTAAAACTCACAGGCAAAAATGAGGATAAATCATTACCTTGGATTTGTTAGTGGTTTCTTAGGATGACACCCAAAATCACAAGCAACAAATCAAGTTGGGAAGAATTGACATCCGAACAATACTAAATCTTCCAAAATGTGAACTTATTATCTCTCTCCGTTTATTTAAAACGTCTTTGATTTTTTAATCAATGTTTTGTAATGTTTAATGTGTAGATAGTATACCTATTAGAGTTATATCTAAGTGGGGGTTCTTTGGTGCTGTTGGAAATGGTACTTTTAAATTTCAAATTCCAATTTTTCATTCCTGGTATGTAAAGAAGCAATTGATTTTGTATATTGACTTTGGGTCCTTTAGTCTTGCTACACTTTCAAGTTCATGAGGTTTTTTTTTTATAGATTATTTGGGATTTTCTACATAAACCATCTATCATCTGCAAATAAAGAGTTTTATTTCTTGTTTCCAATCTGTGTATCTTGTATTCTTTTCTTTCTCTTATTGCAGTAACTATGACTTTCAGAACGATGTTGAATGGGAGTGGTGAGAGAGGAAATCCTTGTGTTGTTTTCAGCCTTAGGAGGAAAGCATCCAGTGCTTCACCGTTCATCATGGTGTATTATTTCTAATGTGTTGTTAGATTTTGTTAGTATTTTATTGAGAATTGTTGCATTGGTATTAATTTTTTGAACATTTTTTGTCAGTTTAGTAACAGTGTTATACTTGTCTCAAGGATAAGTTTAAAGTTTTCTTTTTCCAATTTACTGAAATAATTTAATAGAATTGCATCTAGTTTTTGATGTTTTCTTGAATTCCCCCATGAAACCATCTTAGTGTAAAACTTTTTGTGGGATAGTTTATGACTTTCTTTATTCCATAGACATTTGGTCTGTTTAAACTGGCAATCTCAATTGAAGTCAATTTTGGAGATTGTATTTTCCTAGTAAATTGTACTATTTATATACTATTTATATAAAATCTCAAATATATTTTGAAAGAGTGTTTGAAATTTCCTCTTTTTCAGAGATGTTTCTTATAGTTTATTTTGCATATTTCTGTTCCCTCCCCACCCCACCCCTTATTTTTATTAGATTAGTTAGGGCTTTGCCATATTATTGATTTTTTTTTGAAGAGCCAGCATTTTATTTAATATATTTGTTTTCTCAGTGTGTCTTTATACTTATTCTGTTCTTTACATTTCTTTTGTTTTCAAGCTGTTTGAGTTAGGAATATACCTTATGTATGTCATTCTTTCATTTTTATTGACAAAATAAGTTAGAATAATATTCCTCTGATCACTGCTTTAAGCTGTAACCAATAGATTCTAAAATATGGTTTTCTTTATTGCTTTCATTTAGAAATTCTGAAAATTCACCTTTTATTTCCTTTTATTTACATTTAATAGAGAACTTTAAAATTTTCAAGTTAAAGGACTGTGTTCTGGTTTTGTTATTAACTTCTAGTTATTGGAGTATGATATGAAAATGCTATTTATAATTTTCCTGTTACACAGAATTTACTGTGGTCAATTTTTATAAATCCTCCATGTTCTCATAAGACATTTGATGCACATCTATATAATATTTACCTTACTGGTGATCTTGTTCTTACCTTCTATATATTTACCCATTTTTATCTACTTGAACTGTGTTAAACCAAGACTATTATCTTAAAGTCTACTTACTATTGCTTTATTCTAGTCTATTTTTTTTTTTTTTTGCATTATGAAGTTTTTGCTGTCTGTCTGGTGCAAAGATATCCATACACTTTGATCATCAGTGTGATTTTTAGCCCTTACTTTATACAGTTTCCTTCTCTTTCTCATTTGTTACTTTCGGCCTGATTTCTCTTTTGTCTGATATCAATATCACAACCCCTGCTTCCTTATTGTTTGCATTTACCCGTGACACCCTTGCCCATTACTTAATTTTTAGCCACCATGTATCACTTTATTTTAGTGTTTAACTGAGTTTTATGAGTCAATATAAAAATCCTTCTCTTTTAGGGAATGCTCCTACACTGTTGGTGGGAATGTAAATTAGTGCAGTCACTATGGAGATTTCTTTAAAAACTAAAAATAGAACTACCATATGATCCAGCAATCCCACTCCTGGGCACATATCCAGAGAAAACCATACTTCGAAAAGATTCATACACCCCAACATGCACCCCAATGTTCACTACAGCACTATTTATAATAGCCAAGATATGGAAACAACCTAAATGTCCAACAGCAGATGAATGCATAAAAAAGATGTGGTATATGTAATATATATATGTATTATATGTATACACACACACACACATACACACACACAATGAAATACTACTCAGCCATAAAAAAGAATCAAATAATGCCATTTGCAGCTACATGGATGGACCTAGAGATTATCATACTAAGTGAAGTAAGTCAGACAGAGAAAGACAAATATCATGATATTACTTACATGTGGAATCTAAAAAATGATACAAATGAATTTATTTACAAAACAAACAGACTCACAGACTTAGAAAACAAACTTATGGTTACCCAAGGGGAATGTTGGTGGTGGGAGGAGGAATAAACTAGGAGGATGGGATTAACATATACACACTGCTATATATAAAACAAAGAAAAAAAGAACCTACTGTGTACCACAGGGAACTCTACTCATGGGAAAAGAATCTGAAAAGGAATAGATACATGTATGTGTCTAACTAAATCACTTTGCTGTATACCTGAGACTAACACACATTGTAAATCAACTATACTCCAATATAAAATAAAAAATTTTAAAAATCCTTCTCTTTTAATAAGTGAGTTAAACCCATTTATATTTGTTGATATAATTCATTTGTTTGGCCTATTTTATGCTGTATTTACTGTGTGCACTTTGTTATATTTACTGTTTTTAATTTACTATTTTTTTTTCTTCTGCTGTTTTATTGTTCTTTCTCTTTTAGTAAAGTTTGTATTACTGCGCTAGTAGTTATCTTCATACTTTGTACATTTTATAATGTCTAAGGTCCTCTCTTTTCCTAATTAGGCATCTAATGCTAGGGTTAACTAACTTTAGGTAATATCCTTTTATTAGTATTTACTAGGTAGTAATCAATAAGTCCATTATACATTTCCCTTTATCCTTTTATTTACCTCAAAAATTTTCCTTGTATGTTTCTACTCATTACAACTATAGCACTGACATACTGGCTTTAATACTTGCCCTCACCTTAGTTTTATCTTTAGATCTCCACTTAAATAAGCTGAATGATTACGACCAGTCCTTTTTGCTCAAGTTCCCAGGTCATGTCCTAGTTAAATGAAGCTCTTTGTCTCTAGATGCCTCAAAAAGGGCTCAGGGAGTAGAATATTCCCTGATTTTTTACATGGTTATAACATTTTATATAGCCTTGATACATTAAGGACACCATGACTGGACGTAATCATTGACTCAATCTTTTAAGTCATTAAAAATATTTCACCAGTGTTACCTGCAAGAACTGTGAAGGGTTTGAGATTTTACCTACTAGGAAATGAATAAGCTAGACAGCTACCATTCATGGCTGCTTAAAGAAGACATAAGACTCCTGGGCCAGAGACAAAGGACTTTTATTACTCATGGCACAGCAAGAAACATAAGCATCAGCATATCTGTACCACTTCCTTTTGTCCCAAGTCCTAAAGGGATGATGCATAAAGGCCCCAAGAAATGCATGAATACAGAGTGGATTGCCTATTATATTATATTGTATTATACTGTACGTTGTATTATATTGTGTGTTGTATTATAGGAGAGAAATCTTGAGCTTGGGGAACCTGTATCTTCTACAATGGATGGTAAGTATGCCTGCCCTTTGCTCCAGAGGGAGATACTCTATCTTCCAAGGCTGTTCACTATAAAAAATCCTGGAGAACATAGTCTTGAAAAATGACAGGCAGTGCCTCTGCTTTCAAGACATGCAGACACACAAGAGATCCATAGAGGATTATCTCCCAATATTACATTGACTTGTATATTGTCAATCAAATTTTGTTGGTATACAGAATCCTCAGAGATTTTACTGATATCATGTTTCCTACTGAGTCATGGGTATAAGGCTATGATTCTGTAACAGTTTAAATAAGCTATTTTGGAAAAAGCTCATATGAGTGACAAATCTCTTTCCCACTTTAACTGTTAAAGACATTTTTCTTGGTTTCCCTTCTCTCTTGACCCTGCACAACACGGGGTTGTGTATGTCATGACAAACAGTAGGAGTGTCATTATGAGAGTTGAAGGAGTCACCTAGAATCTGAATCTTAGCTTCCTCTTCTAAGCATTCACTGAATGGCAAGGACATACCTCAGAACAATTAATTCAGAAACTCTGGGTCTGGGATCCAGACAGCAGGATATTTTAAAGCTCCCTAGAGATTCCAAAGTGCAACCAAGTGGAGACTGAGCCCTGGTTTCAATGCACAGATAAAAACTTAACTACCTATGAATAAAACCTCAGGCTTGTAGGAGTTAGTATTTATTTTAGAAGAGTTTTTAGGCCCTTTTTCTTCCTCCTCTGTAAAGTACAGACATTGAATACTTGTCTCCAAATGTGTAACGAGAACTTGAGAACACAAGAATAATTATTTTCTTACTTAATGTACTTTAAGATAGTACAGGCAAATTCTTTAGTAGTTTAGCTAATAAGAGATATAACAGTAATCAAATTTTCAAACCAAAGTTTTCAAGTGGGTGCAAAGAGAGACGTTTTAAACTTCAAAATGAATACGATTTGCCCTGGAAGTCAGAGCTATTGCAAAGCACTTAAAATTATTTTAGATAGCTAGTCTATCCAATCACTGGAATGGCTAAACATTCCTCACCCTGTAATCTGGAAAAAAGTGTGTACTTAAAGATATGGAATTGACAGTCTTTAGCTTTTAGCTTTAGGTGAAGAGTTACATTGTTCCCTTTTTTAACGTGTTTCTTACAGGATGCTGGCCAACTCACTTTGGCAGAGATACATGCAGCTAAAATTGCTTCCCTCTTGCTAATACTATATATTCAGCATTTTCCTGATAGGCATACTCTTGGAAGAAACCTCAGACATACACTGAATTACTCTGTGAATAAAATATTTAGTCTCCTCAGAGCCCTCAAACACAGCCTTGACTTACCAAGTTCAAAACTGCTGACTCTCCACAGTTCATTCCAGTGGGCTTCCCATACAACCTTACCATTTAACGGTATGTAAAGCACGTAGCTAACCCTAGAAGACTATAATACATTGCCATGCAACGTATAAAGTGTCTGTTAGGAAGGATAAGTGAAAATGCTGTAAAACACACAGAGGAAGTATATCCAGACAATCCAATTCCACTGTAAGGATATCAGCAAAGACTTAGAATGCTTACAAAATAAAATGCGTGAGTCCCATGTGAGGACTGGGTATATTTAAGACCTGTACCAAGGCTATCAAATTTAGATGATGGCAAGAATAAGAGTTATCTTGAATTACATTCATATGGCATTTTCCCAGAAGAATTCAAAACATTTTAAACATCATCAAAGTCTGTAAAAACTGAAATGGTCCATTGTTACTAACCTCATGTTTTAGAGAAATTATTGGAGATTAACTGATAGTCTGAATGGACTACTACCTGGATCCAGTCAAGCATTATACACATTGATGCCAGATGATTCAGCAAAGGCAGCCAAAGTAAATGTATATTAAAAACAAGGAATATATACAGTGGACATATTTGTTAGCAAAAACCTGCAAACTTATTACCAAATACCTAAAACAGTGTGGTTGAAAGAGTTAATACTTTGAAAATTTATTAGTTAAATAAATATCCTTTCTCTAGCTCCTCTTATTTGCCATTGGATTAAGGGAGGCCATCAGAGAGCTGCTCAAAGAAATGCTGTTACAGAGCAATATTTCACTTTATATCATTTTACTGGCAATCCAAATATTGTTGAAGACTATACCTCCACCACATAGTGTTCATACTGTATAAAAATCCTCTCTAAAACCAATCAATCATTTTCCTAATGGATTACACTTTTCATTTTAAAAACAACTGTCAATGATAATTTTTCTTCTGCATCAACTACTGAGAGGTACGGAGTCTATGACCAATCTTTACCTCGTTTACACAGCTTATCTCTGGATCCATGTTAGAGCTACTAAGCTTTTTCTCATTTGTCTTGGTTTACCAGAGTAATGTTTTTCTAAATTTAAAAATAATACAAAATCAATGTAAAACTTGGAAAGTGCAAAAAGGAAAATGCATAAAACTCATGTCTATGCTTTTAAATTTGAAGTCTAGAAAACCTACAAAGATATGTCGTTTCAAAAAAGCAGTGTAGGGCTTCCCTGATGGCGCGGTGGTTGAGAGTCCGCCTGCCGATGTAGGGAACACGGGTTCGTGCCCCGGTCTGGGAAGATCCCACATGCCGCGGAGCGGCTGGGCCCGTGAGCCATGGCCACTGAGCCTGCGCGTCCGGAGCCTGTGCTCCACAACATGAGATGCCACAAGAGTGAGAGACCCGTGTACCGCAAAAAAAGAAAAAAAAGCAGTGTATATTTTCATTTTGTGGATGCAAGTTCATTTCATTTCTACAAAGGTTTTTTTGGTTTGTTTGTTTGTTTGGTTTGTTCTGTAATTGCTTAAATAGTTGTCTATTCCATTATTTGTCTCCCCTTTGGGTTTCCACTTACACATCTACTGAATCTTGTTTGCCTCTATTCCAATCCTATCATTTTGTCTGTAGCCCCTTTTAACTCATTTTTATTTTCTTTTGTTTGTTTCTCATTCCTCTTACTATGTTTTCAATGTTATCTATTTTTCCTTGTGCTTATTCTGATTTGGTCTTCACTTCCCTGACATTCCAAATTTTTATTTCTCTTCTTACGTTAAGTCCATTGGTTCATCTCTCTTATCATTTCTGTACATCCTACAATCTCTTTCCTGAACTCTCATAGTTCTACATTGTGCTTTTATTTTACAGAGAAAAAATTAACTTTGTGTCACTGATCTGAAATACTGATTTTATCTTATAATAAATAAGAATATTTAGTACGTTTATACCCTTTATTTTTCCATTGATCACTATGTTGATTTTGGTGGAAGCTGTAGAATCACATACAAACTTTGAAAATAAATGTAAGGTAAGAAAATACCTTCAAGATTTTGTTTAGAATTTCATGAACTGTATAAGAATATATATATATATAACTGATGTCCATGCAACATTGAGTCATCTCATGTAAGATAGAATGTTTTCTTGTCTACTTGTTTATTACCTGACCATCACACAACATTATCACTAGAAAGTAAGCTCCTTGAGGGCAATAAACAAATGCCTAGAATAATGCTTTCACATTATAAACACAATAAATATTTTATGAATGGATGAATAATTAATCATCCAATTTTGGTTTTAGAAATATCACATTTGCAATATTGGGAACAGGAGGAAACACTAGTCAATGACACTAGCTGGCTGTTGAATTAATCAAAACAAGAGTAGATAATTTAAGATATTATAAGGTAATAGCAGTAGGATTCAAAGAAGTTAACGATTTTAGGAGGCATGTAGGATGCAGAGTCAATAAAATTTGTGAGTTAAGGCATTCTTTTTACAACTTTTAAGGCAGGCAGAAATCAGGAACCAAAAATTCCTTATCTCTCTACTCCCTAGAACACAAACCAAGGGCAACGAGTATTTAATTCCAGGTCTGATAACATGGGGCTCATCTTTAAAGAAACCAAACTAACTGCCTAGATAAAACTGGGTTAGACTGGTCCTCAGCATATAGAAACAAAGGTCTTTTTGGTCACTTAGGGGTTTTCCAGATTAATAGCTGACTGTATTTTTACTCACCCAAAAAAGAAGCCTGGCAGTTGACCTGATAACCTACTTCCCACGTGAAATAACAAATAAATGCTTTTATTCTAAAATACAAATCAACTGTGTATAATCACAGGATAAATGAAGAAAAACAGCATCATGAAAGAGACAGACCATGATAAACAGAAAATTTTTAAACTCACACTAGAGGAAACCAGAATAAATCAAGCAACAGAAAACCACTTTAAACACCTAAGAGTATATAGGATTATAGAGAAAAACAGTACTGACCTGGATAACAAAGTTTCAGAACTTTCTCAGACCACTGAGCAAAAAGAGAAAATAAATATGAGACACATTTTTATGAGATCAATCCAGGAGATCTAATAGGAGTGCTATTTTTAAAAACGAGAGAGAGAGAGAGAGAGAGAGAGAGAGAAATAGAGGTATAAATAATCAGGGAAAAAGAAGGGATTTTCTTAGAGGTGAAGAGTAACATGAAGTTTTTGATTAAAAACTACTGAACTGATTGGCTTAAAAAACCAGACACTTAAAAATGCTCCCTACAAGAGATTCAATTCATAGCTAAAGACACACACACAAGCTTAAAGTGAAAGGATGGAAAAAAATACTTCATGCAAATGAAAACAACAAGAAAGTAGGGGTAGCATTACTCCTTTCAGACAAAGTAGACTTTAAAACAAAGGCTACAAGAAAAGCAAGGAAGGGCATGATATAATGATAAGGGGATCAATACAAGAAGAGGATTTTACACTCATTAACATATATGCACCCAATAAAGGAGCAACTAAACATATAAAGCAAATGCTAACAGATATAAAAAGAGAAATGTACAAGAATACCATAATAGTTGGGGATTTTAACACCCCATTTATATCAGTGGACAGATAATCTACACAGAAAATCATTAGGAAATAGTGGTCTTAAATGATACACCAGACCAGTTGGACTTAATAGATATTTACAGGACGTTACAGCCTAAAAACAGCAGAAAACATTCTTTTCAAGTGCACATGAAACATTCTCCAGGATAGATCACATGCTGGGCCACAAAATAAGTCTCAACAAATTTAAGAGGATAGAAATTGTATCAAGCATTTTTTCCAACCACAATGATATGAAACTAGAAATCAATTTCAGAAAGAAAAATGGGAAAACAACAAACACGGATACTGAACAGTATGCTACTAAAAATAAAATGGAACAATAAAGAAATCAAATATGAAATCAGAAAATACCTTGAGACAAATGAAGATGGAAACACAATGCTCCAAAATCTATGAGATGCAGCAAAAGCTGTTGTAAGAGGGAAGTTTATAGTGATACAAGTCTTCCTCAACAAAAATCTCAAATATACAACCTAACTTACCACCTAAAGGAATTAGAAAAAGAAGAACAAGGAAAGCTAAAGTCAGCAAAAGGAAGGAACTATTAAAGAACAGGAAATAACTAATATAGAGATTTAAAAAAAACAGAGAAGATCAATGAAATCGAGAACTGGTTTTTGAAAAGATAAATAAAATTGACAAACCTTGAGCCAGGCTCACTAAGAAGTAAATAGAGAGGACCTAAATAAACAAAGTAAGAAATGAAAGAGGAGCCATACCAACTAATACCACAGAGATACAAAAAATCATAAGAGAATACTACAAACAGTTATATAACAACAAATTGGACAACCTAGACAAAACAGACAAATTTCTAGAAACATACAAACTGCCAAAACTGAATAAAGAAGAAACAGACAATTTGAAAAGACCAATCACTAGCAGAGAAATTGAATTTGTTAAAAAAAAATTTTTTTAGGGGCTTCCCTGGTGGCGCAGTGGTTGAGAGTCTGCCTGCTAATGCAGGGGGCACGGATTCGAGCCCTGGTCTGGGAGGATCCCACATGCCACGGAGCAACTAGGCCCGTGAGCCACAACTACTGAGCCTGCGTGTCTGGAGCCTGTGCTCTGCAACGAGAGAGGCCAGAAGAGTGAGGCCCATGCACTGCGATGAAGAGTGGCCCCCGCTTGCCACAACTAGAGAAAGCCCTTGCACAGAAACGAAGACCCAACACAGCAAAAATAAATAAATAAATTAATTAATTAATTAAAAAAATTTTTTTAAAAACTCCCAGCAAACAAAATCCAAGACTGTTTGGCTTCACAGGGCAATTCCACCAAGCATATAAAGAAGAACTATACTTTTCAAACTATTCCAAAAAATTAAATTTGATGGAACACTCCCAAATTCATTCTATGAGGCCATCATCACCCTGATACCAAAACCAGGCAAAGACACTACCAAAAAGAAAAAACTTATAGGCAATATCTTTGATGACTATAGATACAAAAATCTTCAACAAATATTAGCAAACCAAATCCAACAATATACAAAAAAGTCTCATATACACAATGCTCAATTTGGATTTCTTCCAGGGACACAAGGATGGTCCAATCTCCCAAATCAATCAATGTGATAAACTACATTAATAAAAAGAAGGATAAAAATCACAGGATTATCTCAATAGATGCAGAAAAAGCATCTGACAAAATTCAACACCTACTCATGATAAAACTCTCAAAAAAAAACAAAAAACAAAAAAACCAAAAAACTCTCATCAACGTGTGTATAGAGAGAACATATCTCAACATAATAAAGGCCATTTATGCCAAACCCAGAGCTAATATCATCCTTAATGGTCAGGAACAAGACAAGGGTGCCCAGTCTCACTGCTTCTATTTAACATGGTATTGGAAGTCCTAGCCAAAGCAAGCAGACATGAAAAAGTAAAGGGCATCCAAATTGGAAAGGAAGAAGTAAAACTCACTATTTTCAAATGATATGATACTTTATATAGAAAACCCTAAAGTCTCCACTGCAGAACTATTAGAACTAATAAATGAACTCAGCAAAGTTTCAGGATACAAGATTAATATACAGAAATCTATTTCATTTCTTTACATTAATAATGAACTATCAGAAAGAGAAAGTTAAAAAAACAAATTCCATTTAGAATTGCATCAAAAAGAATAAAATACCTAAGAGTAAACTTAACGCGGTGAAAGACCTATACTCTGAAAACTATAAAACGTTGATAAAGGAAATTGAAGATGACACAAAAATGGAAAGATATTCCATGCTTTTGGATTGAAAGGATTAATATTGTTGAAATGGCCATACTACCCAAAGCAATCTACAAATTTAATGTAATCCCTATCAAAATACCCAGGACATTTTTCACAGGGTGAGAACATAAATATGGAACTACAGAAGAACCCAAATTGTCAAAGCAATCTTGAGAAAAAAGAAGAAAGCTGGAAGTATACCCTGCCCAGACTTCAGACTATACTACAAAGCTATAGTTATTAAAATAGCATGGTCCTGGCACAAAAACAGACACACATCAATGAAACAGAATAGAGAGCCCAGAAATAAACCTATGCATCTACAGTCAATTAATCTATGACAAAGGAGGCAACCATATACAATGGAGAAAGAGTCTCTTCAACAAGTGGTGCTGGGAAAACTGGACAGCTATATGTAAAAGAATGAGATTAGAACATTTCCTTACACCATTTACAAAAATAAACTCAAAATGGATTAAAGACCTAAATGTAAGAATGGTATTCATGAAACTCCTAGAAGAGAACATAGGGAGAACACTCTTTGATGCAAATTGTAGCAGTATTTTTTTGGATCTGTGTCCTAGGCAAAAGAAAGAAAAGCAAAAATGAAAAAAAAAAAAAGGATCTAATTAAACTTAAAAGCTTTTGCAAAGGAAACCACAGACAAAACAAAAAGAAAACATATGGAATGGGAGAAATAATTTACAAGTTTTATGACCAATAAGTGGTTAATATCCAAAATATACAAACAGTTCATAAAGCTAAATAAAAAAAAAAATCAAAAAGTGGGCAGAAGACTTGAATACACATTTTTCCAAAGAAGACACACAGATGGCTAACAGGCACATGAAAATATGCTCAACACCACTAATTATTAAAGAAATGCAGATGAAAACAGTGAGACATCACCTCACACCAGTCAGAATGGCTAACATCAAAAAGTCTACCAATAACAAATGTAGGCAAGCTGTGGAGAAAAGGGAACCATTGTTCATTGTTGGTGAGAATATAAACCAGTGCAATTCCACTCCGGGTACATATCCAGAAAAAACAAAAACACCAATCTGAAAGGATACATGCATCCCAATGTTTACAGCAGCACTATTTACAGTAGCCAAGGTAGGTAAGCAACCCAAGTGTCTATCAACAGGCAAATGGATAAAGACTTGGGCTATGTTTGTGTGTATATATGTGCGTACACACACACACACACACACACACACACACACAGACACACAGAGTGGAATATTACTTAGCCATGAAAAAGAATGAAATTCTGCCATTTGCAGCCAAGTGGATCAACCTAGAGAATACTATACTTAGTGCAGTAAGTCAGATAAAGACAGATACTGTGTGAGATCACTTACTTGTAGAATCCGAAAAATAATACAAATGAACATACACAGCAAAACAGAAATGGACTCACAGATATAAGAGACAAACTAGTGGTTACCAGTGGGGAGATGGGAATGGGAGGGGCACTTTAGATGTATGGGGTTAAGAGATACAAACAACTGTATATAAAATAGACAAGCAACAAGGATATATTGTATAACATGGGGAATTACAGTCATTACCTTGTGATAACTTTTAATGGATTACAAACTGCAAAAATACTGAATCATTATGCCTTACATCAGAAACTATTACTGTAAATCAACTATACTTCAATAAATGAAAGAACTCGGAAAAAAAAATAATAAAGGAATTAAAAACTATTACCTACTACTGAGTAGAATAAATGAAGAATGAATCCAACTAGAAACTTCATCATGAAATGTAAGGATAGTCAGGATAAGAAGAGAGTAAAACTTCTGGAGAAAGGAAAGGGGACAGAGAGATGATTTACAAAGGATTCAAAATGAGAAGAGCACAACCTTCTTTTCAACTTTATTGAACATTATAGGATGGTGAAATAGTATCAGAATTTTGAGGAAAAATTATTTTGGTCATATAATTATATATTCTATATTTAGGCAAACTATGAATCTAGTATAAAGAGAAAATGAACATATTTTCAGACATCAAAAGAATCAAAAAAGTTTACCTCTCAGGTGTTCTTTCTTGTATTATTCAAGTAAAGACATGAGATACCAGGGGGAAAAAAAGTGCAAATGTAATAGTACATTGAAAAAATGTATCAGATTACAGTTGTACAGCCAATCTAAAAAGCAATTAGAATGGTAGAGGTCGTTTCCAAGAAGAATGTCATCAAGAAAAATAGAATAAACAGAATCATTCCATCAAATGAAAATTTTGATTAACTATTTATTGCATAAAATACACGTTAGGATGCCACAAGTGCTACAACTCTTTTTGTAGCCTAACTGATCAAACCATAAAATGAAGTGTTTGAAATTCGTCATCTTCTCATACTACTTTCTAAAACAAGACCAGAACATCTTCCTTCTACAATCCAGTCAGGTCCAGAAAATGTCTGAGTTGTTTTCACATTCTGTATCTCTATCTATCCTGGCCCCCTGTTTCTAATACTATTTTCTCTCTATCTAGAAGAACATGGTATATCCCAATTCCAGTTTCAATTTCAGTCCTCTACCGTACAGAGCTCAGAAGTCATACAGACACCACCATGGAATCTACTAGAGGTAGACAGTCTTGAGGTGGTACTTTGTTTCCCCAAATCTGGAGGGAACCAAGCTGCTTTAAGTTCGATGGCTAACCATCCCTTAGGACCTAATCTATGTGGTTCCAAACAGCTAATTCTACTCACATCTGCTTACCAGGCAACAGGATAAATGAAGAGACATCAAGTGAAGAAAGGACATAACCTTACTATTTTTTAAGTAATGTCCTAGAAACTACTAAAGAACACTTCTGCTTATACCTCATTAATAAACATTAAGTCACATGCTCACAACTAGATGTAAAGGAGGCTGGGAAACAGAGTCCTTCTCCTGGGCAATTATGTACCTACCTAAAAATTGGGGTTCCTACTGCCTTAGAATAGAAGGAAAATGAATACTGCAGAACAAACTACCACTCTTGCCCCAGAATGGATTTGGGTTACATTTCTAAACCTTTAATTTGTTAAGGGAAATAAATAGGCTATGAGAATGGCAAAAAAATAAAAAAGGAAGTAAAGAAAAAGGAATTTCAAGAAGAGGGTCTTAAAAGGAACAATGTTCTATCCAATGGGATATATTCAGTACATGAATACAACCATTCAGATAACAGAGCCATGGATGTTGAACATAATAACTTAGAAGTTTGTAAAATGTCATAAACTGTGTTAGAATAAAGTTGACACTAAAATTATAATTCAACACTTCCCTGAACCCTGTAAGAGAGACAGTAGAACTCAATAAGGCTGTATCGTTTTAAGAACCTAACATAGTTAATGTGGATAAGGACTACATGATATAGTCTTGTTGAGTCTGGAAAATGTTTGCCCACTACTTCCATCAGAAATCTAAGGTATACAAGGGAAAAAAAGACAGTCTCTTCAATAAGTGGTGCTGGGAAAACTGGACAGCTACATGTAAAAGAATGAAATTAGAACCCTCCCTAACACCATACACAAAAATAAACTCAAAATGGATTAAATGTAAGGCCAGACACTATAAAACTCTTGGAGGAAAACACAGGAAGAACACTTTTTGACATAAATTATAGCAAGGTCTTTTTTGACCCACCTCCTAGAGTAATGGAAATAAAAACAAAAATAAATAAATGGGCCCTGATGAAACTTAAAAGTTTTTGCCAAGCAAAGGAAATGATAAACAGGATGAAAAGACAACCCTCAGAATGGGAGAAAATATTTGCAAATGAATCAATTGGACAAAGGATTAATCTCCAAAATATATAAACAGCACATGCAGCTCAATATTAAAAAAAACAAACAACCCAATCCAAAAATGGGCAGAAGACCTAAATAGACATTTCTCCAAAGAAGACATACAGATGGCCAATAGGCACATGAAAAGCTGCTCAACATCACTAATTTTTAGAGAAATGCAAATCAAAGGTACAATGAGGTATCACCTCACACCAGTTAGAATGGGCATCATCAGAAAATCTACACACAATAAATGTTGGAGAGGGTGTGGAGAAAAGGGAACCCTCTTGTACTGTTAGTGGGAATGTAAATTGATGCAGCCATTATGGAGAACAGTATGGAGGTTCCTTAGAAAACTAAAAATAGAATTACCATATGACCCAGCAATCCCACTACTGGGCATATACCCAGAGAAAACCATAATTCAGAAAGACACACGTACCCCAATGCATGCAGCACTATTTACAATAGCCAGGTCATGAAAGCAACCTAAATGCCCATTGACAGACAAATGGATAAAGAAGATGTGGTACATATATACAATGGAGTATTACTCAGCCATAGAAAGGAACGAAATTGGGTCATTTGTAGAGACGTGGATGGACCTAGAGACTGTCATACAGAGTGAAGGAAGCCAGAAAGAGAAAGACAAATATCATATATTATCACATATATGTGGAATCTAGAAAAATGGTATAGATGAACCGGTTTGCAAGGCAGAAACAGAGACACAGATATAGAGAACAAACATATGGACACCAAGGGGGGAAAGCGGGGAGAGGGGAGAGAGGTGGTGGTGGTGTGATGAACTGGGAGATTGGGATTGACATGTATACACTGATGTGTACAAAATGGATGACTAATAAGAACCTGCTGTATAAAACAATAAATAAATAAACAAACAAAAAAGAAATCTAAGTATGATGGGGGACTAATGCAAGACTGGAGCAGGAAAGGATTGGCAAAGTGTAAAACAAAGATGGAGGTCGATCCTGCAGCCACCACCAGGCTTTTGGATTACTTCTCCCTGAACTGCAACACAGTTAAAAAATACACTAGGAATTTGAGAAGATAGGGCACAATTCCTAGATTTCATTCTTGTGCCTGACAGTTCTGAAAGAGTACTATCAAAGCAATTACGCTGCTAGCATGGGGTAGCGAGAGCCATTTTCAAATCCATTTGCACTCGCCTTACTCTCCTCAGGGATGCTCAGAGGGCAGAAATGATTTCTTCGCTCTTATTTTCAGAGTTTTCTATATGATGATGAGTAAGGGCTCATGCCTCCCAAGCTTAGTTATCATCCCATTTATACAACTGGAAAAATGTGGACAGCGGGAATATTAAAAATCCTATCTGCATTTACTATCTAATTTCCTATGAATAACCTTTCAGATTTGGCTGAAAAGTCGAGCACAACAAGCGTCACATCTGGTGGATGCAGTACATCGACTTACCAACCCTCTCAGCGTGCAGGCTTTACTGCCAAACACCAGAGCCCTGCAGCAGGAGCAACGGAAAGAACTATGTTCCATTGTTTTATAAACTCATTGTGCAGGAAAAATGACAATTAGGCTGGCTCTGTTCTCATCATCTGTGACGGCACCGGGCTGGTGATTCAAAGATAATGGCACCTTTGAAGTGGATTTTTATGGTGATGCAAAGATTATAATTTTTAAAAGAAAGTTATATTATGCTACTAGATCATTTTTTATATTTGGATAATGGTATATTTCATCCCTTCCACTCTAATTTGGAAGTCAATGCAGTGTAAATAACTGCACAGTATTTACTTACTATTACCATCCAGCCCACAGAAGCAAAGATGATTAGAGTCAATTTTGTCATTTTTGAGTTAACGAGGTACGGGGGAATTTTAGTGTTTCTGATAAGTGTCAAACAAATACCAAATATGAACCTATCTGTTTGAATTCACTACTTTCTGTGTACCGTACAAAAGTTGAAGACGTACCCAATATAGTTTACAATACAAACTGTAGAGAGGCAACCTGGCTAAATCCAACAGGGGTATATTTTGAAGTACTCAGTGTCACCTGACTGCATTATAAGGTTGTCTCTCTCTCTCTACATTTTAAGATTTGTCTCAGTGGTTAAATTTGTTTTCATGTCTTGGTATATTATATTAATGTAAGCTAGAAATATCCAAATGTTCTATTCAAGTAAAATTTTCAAAGACTACTTAAAGGGGCCTTGGCGCTGACCCACTTGAAGGGTGGGAATAGGAAGAGATTATTTCTTCACACTTAAAAAATACAATCAACTGTTGAACACAGGAATGGTAGCATATGCCCCTAAAGACAGTACAAAGAGAATGAAACAACATCATGTCTAGGAAACTTTGTGTTGACCTCATGAGGCCAGTTCAAAATGTACTAAATGTCATCATGGCACAGAAAATCTTTTGCTAAAATTGTTTTGGGCAATTATATATTACTTTTCAAAGCTGTTATGAAATTCCTTCTCTATTAACCCAGAGACAATTATAATATTACTTGACCACAGGAATGGTATGACATAAATGTTGACTGGATTTCCTGACAGAAGCAATACTGCTTTATCATTTTTGTATTAACTTCTGGCTATAGGAGCCATTTGCTGCACTGTTACTTCTATTTGCCAATTATCTGATACTGGACTAGTTTAGATTTTAATTTATTTGCAAATGCTTTCTACTTGTAAAGCAAACCAAACAGAATATCTTACAATTATAGCATTCTTCTTAAAAAGGAAAGAGTAATTATTTTATGATGTGAAATAGTATTCTTTAGATCAAAGCTATCAAAAAGTTCAAAAACACTATGTGTTCCAACCACAGTAAAGATTTTACTGACCACCAATACTAAAAAAATAAAATCTGTCAGCGTGTCTACTAATTAAGCCTTTAAAAAAGCAAACCTGATGTTCTTCAAGATGAGTTTGGGGCCTATGATATCACACTGTATGATTTTTAAGTGGAGAAGATAAAATGTATAGGCAACAGGGCTACTGAAAAAGTCAGAACTCTATTCTGTGTCTGCCAGTACCCCTTCCAGGCTCCAGAAAGTGAGTGTTCCATAAGGTACCCACTGGAGATAGGTATCTAAACTAAGCTTGAGAATGAAATTATTTTGAGATTTATTAATTGCCATAATAAAAGGGGCCAGATAACTCAATAGAAACAATTCTTTCAACTGCAGAGATCTGTATTTATATCCTGGTCGAGTGAAAATAAACTTGATGACTGGCTTCTCTTTCCTATAACAATCTCCTTAGTGACTCTACCTCTGCTTTGAAAAGGCCAAGGTCTGAGACAGTATTATGCAGCAGCCTAACATATAAAACATTTACAGGGGGAGAATGAGAATCATTATATTAATAACATTAATCTTCCAACAAACAGAAGTCCAGGACCAGATGGCTTCACAGGCGAATTCTATCAAGCATTTAGAGAAGAGCTAACACCCATCCTTCTCAAGCTCTTCCAAAAAATTGTAGAGGGAGGAATATCCTCAAGCTCATTCTATGAGGCCCCCATCACCCTGATACCAAAATCAGATAAAGATATCACAAAAAAAGAAAGTTACAGACCAATATCACTGATGAACATAGACGCAAAAAACCTCAACAAAATACTAGCAAACAGAATCCAACAGCACATTAAAAGGATCACACACCATGATCAACTGTGATTTATCCCACTTCAATTTGTATATATTGAAGGATTCTTCAATATACACAAATCCACCAATGTGATACACCATATTAACAAATTGAAAAATAAAAACCATATGATCGGGCTTCCCTGGTGGTGCAGTGGTTGAGAGTCCGCCTGCCGATGCAAGGGACATGGGTTCATGTCCCGGTCCGGGAGGATCCCACATGCCGCGGAGCGGCTGGGCCCTTGAGCCATGGCCGCTGAGCCTGTGCTCCGCAACGGGAGAGGCCACAGCAGTGAGAGGCCTGCGTACCGCAAAAAAAACAAAAACAAGAACAAAAACACATGATCATCTCCATAGGTGCAGAAAGAGCTTTTGACAAAATTCAACACACGTTTATGATAAAAACTCTCCAGAAAGTGGGCACAGAGGGAGCCTGCCTCAACATAATAAAGGCCATATACTACAGACCCACAGCAAACATCATTCTCAATGGTGAAAAACTGAAAGCATTTCCTCTAAGATCAGGAATAAGACAAGGATGTCCACTCTCGCCACTATCATTCAACATAGTTTTGGAAGTCCTAGCCACAACAATCTGAGAAGAAATAAAAGGAATCCAAATTGAAAAACAAGAAGTAAGACTGTCACTGTTTGCAGATGACATGACAAAATCCTAAAGATGCCATCAGAAATCTACTAGAGCTCATCAATGAATTTAGTAAAGTTGCAGGATAGAAAATTAATACACAGAAACCTCTTGCATTCTTATACACTACCAATGAAAGATCAGAAAGAAATTAAGGAAACAATCCCATTTACCATTGCAACAAAAGACAATAAGGATAAATAATAATAAAGCATAGAAAACTGAAGCTAAACACTTTTCTCCCCCCTCCACTTACAATTCCAACATGTCAGCTAACAGCCACTGGCCTAGACCCTACTTGGTCACTTACAACAATACTGCTCCTTGGCCAATCCTGAAGAAGTGGGCAATTTGAGGGACTTCCAGTGGTTAAGAGTCCACCTGACAGTGCAGGGGACACAGGTTCGATCCCTGGTCCGGCAAGATCCCACATACCACAGAGCAACTAAGCCCGTGCACAGCAACTACTGAGCCTGTGCTCTAGAGCCCGCGAGCCACAGCTACTAAGCCCACATGCCACAACTACTGAAGCCTGTGAGCCTAGAGCCCGTGCTCTGCAACGAGAAGCCACCGCAATAAGCCTGTGCACCACAACGAAGAGTAGACCCCGCTCGCCGCAACTAGAGAAAGCCTGCGTGCAGCAATGAAGACCCAATGCAGCCAAATAAATAAATAAATAAAATTTAAAAATATAAAAAAAAGAAGTGGAAAATTTGAGGATTAAATGTGGGAATTCTGTGCCACATCTTCCAAAACCCTACATGTTGCCAGATAAAGTTTAAGTGAATATGAGAAAATCCACAGTAAACTCAGTACACCCAAGTGAGCAAGAAAAACAGACCTCATAGTAAAGCAGACCATGAGACGTTAAATCCATAGATTTCTGCTTGTTCAATGAGAGAGGTCACACTGTACTCAGCTGTACTATTGAGGGTAAGCTGAACAAAGTAACTCACTTTGAGACACCTTAGGTAGATACAACACTTTGTATCACTGAGAATAACTCCCATTAAAAGGTTATGGATAGTTGATTTGACCGATTTTCCGGGGAAGGAAACTTGTAACAAGAATATCCTTATCCTGAGAGTTTTAAAGAAAAGTCAAGGGAAGAACTAGGAGGGAGAGTGTTTTGAGATCTTCAAAGTGGTGAATACAGAACAAATCATTGCCTACTAAGCACTAGCCAAAGCCAGAAACCCAGGGCCATCTACATTCTATCCCTTAGTTGTTTCACTATAAGTGGGCATTGGCTTACAGCTGAACTAGACCCCTGTAGCTGAGCTAGTGCCATGCTCAAGGCTCCATCTATGGCTCTGGATTACTCAATTTATGAAGCAATAAATTGGATAAAGGCAAAGAATGTATGTGTAAATTTTCAGGTGATACAGAATGGAAGAATACCAAAGATACTGGTGCACTTTCAGAACTCAAAAAGATCAGAATAGCTTGGAATATTGAGTCAAATATAAGATAAATGTAACCAGTTAAATAGAAGGCCCTGCATCTACAGGAAAAATATCACCACAATAGATCGTAGAGGTGTGGATTAGCAGCACCTAAATGATAAAAAGAGACACTTCAATCAACAATATGTCAATCCCAAGTCAAGAGTTTGATGTGGGCAACCAAAAAACCTAATGTGATCTCAAGACTAATAGTGTGGTATATCCTCCCTAGGTAATGACAGAAGAAAATTCTTGCAACTTTGGCTCTAATAAATAACAGGCTGAAGGAAAGAGGAATACTGTCCTAAAAAGGCTTCCCTATCCCAGATCATGGTGTTCCTAGCAAATGATCTGTCTGCACTACTTTTCAGGGGCCACAGGAGCCTGGCCATCAGGGTATGGCTGCCCCTGGTCCTACTAGCCCTGGTCCACCCAGGGCTAAGGAAATCACTACCTCAATGAATGTGTTACCCATTCATGGTACATGGATTGGGAAGCTCTGGCTTAGGAAATGTTGGGATTTATAAATGGAAACAAAGCTGTTATAAAAAGTACGGATCAAGGGGAATTTCCCCAGACCCAAATTATAGAAAAAAATTTAGACGACTGATATGATTATAGAAACAAAGTCTGAATTGCCAGGGGGCAGGGAAGCTTAGTAGTTACAAGTGAGGGTTTAGCCATGAGAATGCCTTCGTTCAAAACACAATTCCATCACTTATCGCCATATAAATATGAGGAAGTCATCTGACTCCTCCGTGCTTTCTTTAGTTTCCTATTCTGTACAGTAGGTACTATGTGGTAATCCCTTAGAGGAATATTTAATAAACATTAGCTTTAATTATAACACATATGAATACAGTACAATTAAAATATATTTTATTTTGCAACAATCAAAAATTACAGAAAAGCTGCAAGAAAATAGAACTGTGATTTTTCCTGAACCATATGAGAATAAGCTGCCATTCTGATTTCCTATTCTACCCTAAGTACTTTAGTAAATTTTTTCACGTATTTTTAAATTCTTGAAGTTTTAAATATCTTTAGTATTATCTTGAAAATAAGGACATTCTCCTACATAACCACAAAACAACAATCAAAATCAGAAAAGTAACAATGACATGCTGCTACCATCTAACCTTCAGACCTCAGTCAAGGGTCGGCATTCATCTCAATAATGTCTGTTATAGCAAAGCAACTAGTTCAGAATCACATGTGCATTTGTTTTCATTCTCTTTTAATCTGGAAGAGATCCTCCATCTTTTCCTGACTTTCATGACCTTGACACTTTTCAACATTACAGTTCAATTATTTTGTAAGAAGTTCCTCAATTTGGCTTGGTCTGACATTTTCTCACAATCAGATTCAGGTTACAAATCTTTACAGGAGGAGTATCACAGAAGTGACACTGTATTTTCCATTGCATCCTATAAGTTTGTACACATTCTGATTGGCCTTATTAGAGGTACTGGTAACTTTGATCATTTTATTAGGCGGTGTCTACCAGGCTTCTCCACTAAAAAGTTACTCTTTTTCCCCTTTACCAGTTAATAAATATTGGGGGAGGGGGGTATTACTGTGAAACCACGTAAGTATCCCATCCCTCATCAAACTTTCAATATATTTGTTTATATATGTCAGTAAAAATGGGAAACGTGCAAAAGGCAACCTATTCAATATTAGCACTGTCTGGGCTTCTCTCCCTCTGAATCTCTGTGAGCAAAGGTTGAAGAGAAACTGCGTCAACTCGTCTCACACCTTCCCCTAAGTATGAACCTCAAATAAAAAGATAAACATATAAGCAAGTATCATCAACTTCAAATTTAAGAAAAATGAAGAAAAATTCTCTAAATAGACTGGGAATATCTATCAGAAACTTAAAGTATGGTATAATGTTGGAAACATTCTCAATAAAGTTAAAAGTAGACTAGAATTTTACAACTTTCTGTAGACTCTAATCTACAGTTAAAAGATATTAAAGTTTAACAAGGAAGAGATGCAGAAGACAGGATTGACCGAGTGTTGGCAAAGGTATGGGGAACTGGAGGGAAGGAGACTAAAATCAGAGCAGTTTAGCAGTATCTATGAAATCTGATAACGTTTTATCTTACAACTTAGAAAAAGTTTTAAACCAAGGCTGTAACTTTTAATATGCTCTTCCCTCTTGATAGACCATCATAATCTCAAAATTGAAAAGCATGTGTAGAGCTACATTTTTATATTACTGAAAGTCAGCATGATATCAACACATGACTGGTGTAGTTATTATTGCCATTGTCTAAAAGGTCTTTTAATGGGCTAGCAATATTTGAATTAAACAAAGATGTGATAATCCATAAATTATTACACATTTATTCCATAAAACTTATCTTCCTTGATTTTTTCAATTAAGTCAATAACTAGGCTATGCCATAATCCAGATTTTCAAAAATTTTTTGTTCTATTGATATTAATATCAAAGTAGATAGCCTTCTGAAGCTAGTGTAGTTCTTACATAGTTTTTATTTATTTTTAGTTGGAGCCACTTCTTACTGCTGAGGAGATATAAACTGAAATTATTAATAGAACTAATAAATCATATGTAGATTACAGATAACGCATTATATATATGGTATCCAAACACTGCAATGAACTACATATGATAACTTATCATTGTTGCAGAATATACGACAGAACATTTTAATTTAGTTGTATAAATGACTACCACAGCATGATTTTTAACGTCACTTAGATCAATATCTAGGCCCATAAACTCTTAAATTCTTTCTTCAAGGTTTTCAATGTTAAGATGCCATTTTTAAAAAAATCAAAAATAGAAGCATGTTGTTCAATTTGTGAGCAACCTTTTTGAGACTATATCTTGACAACAGAAATGATCTCAGTAGAAGTTAGTTTCAGATTTATTTGCTCATAAATCTCCTTTATAGGTATATATATTTTTGTCATTTTTAATTCAAATGTTACTTTATATCAGTTTGTTTCTTTCTATTAAAAGTTTTTTTCTAAAATAAAAATCTTCTAATCTTTAAACGGTTGAAATATCCACACTTAGATGTTTGGTACACTTTTGCTAACAGTTTTAATAATATGCAATAGTTCATAGTCAAATGACTGTGGGTAGTACAAGTTCAAAATAAATTTTTCACTGAAGACCATTTGTCATTTATTTGGAGATATGCTGTTGTTTCACACAATTATTCTACTGCATTTCATTCACATCTTATCTCAATTAAATATAATTGTTTTTATCAGCATTCAATAGGATGATGACATTCTCACCATGCATCCAAGAGATTTAATGCCATATCTGTCATGTGATTCATGAGGACATTTAATGTTTGGGCACAAAGATCAGATATGATTTTTGACTTGTTCCTAGGACAGTTGAGCCCACATTTCAGGGGAATAAACTTATACTATGTTGCCAAATATGCCATAGAATATTTACTAATATTCTGACCAAGATTCTTACTTGTACACTTTTCTCCTTTACCAATAAACTTACTCTTCATCATGTGTTAATATTCAAAATCATTTTTGCAATTTTCCTCTCAAACTGAAAATTGTACTTTCTATAACAGATGTACAATCAATGAAAAAGTCATGGGGAGAGTTGCACTTTTTAAATTTTAATCTGTAAATTCAATATGAATAATTCTTTTTTTAATTCTCATGATTGTAATCAACAATTAAAACTTCATTTAGTAGCACAGATATAAGCTGCAGGGACTTTATCTGACCTGCTCAAGTTGTAGGTTTGAATTTGGTAAGATTAATTTTCTTGATCACTGTCATTATTTTATCAGTAATTACCTTCAACAAATCACAACTCCATATTGTCCTATTAGCAAATTTTATGTAGTTTGGGCTTAACAGCATAAAATGCTTACTTTATTGTTTTCAAGTTTTAACAAATTAATCACACTGCCTCTCTGAAGGTTTTTCTTTTCTTTTCAGCTTTGTTTCTTTTCTAAACTCCACTTTCTTTGTTTCTACCATTATCTTGACCTTATTTATTCTTTTGAAAGAATTAAAAATGAAATACAGTTGTATTTATAGAGTAAAAAAATTTTAGTATATTTTCCTCCCAAATATTTATAGTCAGAAATATAATAAATTCATTAAAAAATCATAAATTAAGATAAATGTAAAAACATCAAAATATAAATATCTATTTTAAAAGTTATTCTACTTTTAAAATATTTGAAATTAAATACTAAAATTAAAAAGTAAAGTTTAAATTGTAACTTAACTAATTTTTAAATCAAAATTAAGTAAAACCAACAATAAATTTAGTGTTATGAAAATTTAAATCTCAATACTACTAGAAAAGTAAAATGATTTTCAATTCTGTAATTTAACTTCCATATATTTGTTAATGTAAAAAATCAGTATCCTACTTCACCCATGATGCATTTGGATTTTTAATAGTAATGTGAATTGTTTAATCCTGTAAAATGTTCCCAGGCACCATGCAGCACATCTGTGAATGCTGTGCTAATTTATGGTACTTAGAATTGGAACAGGATGAATAGTAATAGCACAAAATATGCATTCTCAACTGTTTGAAATGATATTTTACTTTGCAAAAATCTATTGCATATGCTGAGAAGAACTGGACATGTTAATTAATTCATTTTCACTTATCTCAGTGATTTTTTTGGACAAAAATCCTCCCCCATTCTGGAGCGGTGTCCACCTCTAACTTTAGTAGAGGAACTACCCATGGTGCTATATACTTCAGATACATCACTTTTCGTTTGTGGACATAGGCGAAGAGCTGGAAAGGCATTTTGCTGGGGCCTGAATTGGGTTAGTCATGAAATACATGTTTAGGGATACAATTGTTATTTCTAGCTCAGAGTACCAAATCCAAAATGTCAAGTGTGTTTTAGTTCCTAAATAAATGTATCATTTGAGTTTATAATATGTGAGGCCAAGGTCAGGAGCCCCTTTTTTCCCTGGGTTACTAAATTCAGTAGTATATCCATTGTAAGTAACAGTTTAAAAGCTCTATCTGTATGTACTGACATGGAAAACTCATCAAGGTATTTTGCTAGGAAAAAATTTAAGTTCCAAAATATATGCACCATACCATTTATAGACACTTTAAATTAAAGTAACATGTTTCCATTTGTTCTGAATATACACAAACAATAGAAGGATGGACGCATATACGAAACAGACAAAAATTATTTTAACCCTAGGGAGGGAAAAGAAAAGAATTTTAACCCTATCTACAATATTTAGCTTATCATAAAGAGAATGCAATAATTATTTACTGAAATAATTAAAATTTGAATATTTCCCTTCAAAATGAAATGTGTTAGGAAAACTTTTGATTTACAAGTTTGACTATATGAATGTTAAACCATGCAAACGTGATTTAAATTTTTTAATTGAGGTACAAATGACATAAGATTATATTAGTCTCAGGTGTACAACATAATTACTCAATATTTGTATACAGTATGAAATCATCACCACAATAAATCTCGTTACCATCTGTTCCCATATGTAGTTAGAAATGTGTTTACCTTGTGATGAGGACTTTTAAGATCTACTCTTTTAGCAACTTTGAAATACGCAATACAGTGTTATTAACTATAGTTACCATGCTGTACATTACAGCCCTATGCTTACTTATTTCACAATTGGAAGTTTGTACCCTTTGACCCCCTTCAACCACTGCACCCTCCCCCTACTCCCCTGTCTTCTGGCAAACACGATCTATTCTCTCTGTTACCTTGGTTTTGTTTTGGGCCACACTAGAGGCATGCAGGATCCTAGTTCCCTGACCAGAGGTGGAACCAGCGCCCTCGCAGTGGAAGCACAGAGTCAACCACTGGACCACCAGGGAAGTCCCCTTGGTTTTGTTTTGTTTTTAGATTCCACATGTAAGTGAGATCACATGGTATTTGTCTTCCCCTGACTTACTTCACTTAGCATAATGCTCTCAAAGTCCTTCTGTGTTGTTGCAAATGGCAAGATTTCATTCTTTTTTATGGCTGAATAGTATTGCATTATATACATACGTTGTGTTTCTTTATCCATTCATCCATAGATGGACACTTAGGTTATTTCCATGTCTTGTCTATTCTCGTTAATCCTGCAATGAATATGGGCATGCATATTATCTTTTTGAATTAGTGTTTTCATTTTCTTAGGATAAATAGCCAGAAGTGGAATTGCTGGATCATACAGTAGTTCTATTTTTAATTTTTTTTTTTTGTGGTCCGCGGGCCTCTCACTGTTGTGGTCTCTCCGGTTGCAGAGCAGAGGCTCCGGACACGCAGGCTCAGCGGCCATGGCTCACGGGCCCAGCCGCTCCACGGAATGTGGGATCCTCCCAGACCGGGGCACGAACCCATGTCCCCTGCATCGGCAAGTGGACTCTCAACCACTGCACCACCAGGGAAGCCCCTATTTTTAATATTTTGAGGAACCTCTATACTGTTTTTCATAGTGGTTGCATCAATTTACATTCCTACCAACAGTGCACTAGGGTCCCCATTTCTCCAATCTTCACCAACACTTGTTATTTCCTTGTCTTTTTGATAAGAGCCTTTCATTTAACAGGTTTGAGGTGATATCCCATTATGATTTTGATTTTCATTTCCCTGATGTTTAGTGATGTTGAAGATCTTTTAATGTGCCTCTTGACTATCTCTGTCTTCTTTGGAAAAATCTCCATTCAGATCCAACTGCCCATTTTTCAGATTTTTTTTTTTATATTGACTTGTATGAGTTCTTTATATATTTTGAATATTAACCTCTTACCAGATATATGATTTGACAATTTCTCCCATTTCTACCTTTTCATTTTGTTGATGGTTTCCTTTGCTGCACAGAAACTTTTTAGTTTTATTTAGTCCTTACTTATTTATTTTTACATTTGTTGCCTTTACTTTTGGAGTCAGATCCAAATAATCATCACCAAAATCAATGTCAAGGACCTTACTGACCATGTTTTCCTCTAGGAGTTTTGTGGTTTCAGTTCTTTCAAGTCTTTAACCCATTTTGAGTTAATTTTTATATATGGTATAAGATAGTAGTCTAGTTTCATTCTGTTGTATTCTGCTCTCTAGTTTTCCCAACAACATTTATTGAAGGGACTGTCATTTCCCCATTGTATATTCTTGCCTCTTTAGGTGTAAATTAATGGACCATATATGAGTGGGTTTATTTCTGGGCTCTCTCTTTCTATTCTGTTCCATTGAGCTACTTATCTGTCAGTACAAGACTATTTTGATTACTATAGCTTTGTAACATGATTAGAAATCAAGGCGTGTATTGCCTCCAACTTTGCTGTATTGCCTCCAACTTTGCTCTACTTTCTCAAGGTTGCCTTGGCTAGTTAGGGTCTTTTGTGTTTCCATACAAATTTTAGGATTTTTTTCTGTTTCTGTGAAAAATGCCAGTGGAATTTTGATAGGCATTGCATTGAATCTGTAGATTGCTTTGGATAGTATGGACATTTTAACAGTATTAATTTTTCCAATCCATGAACATAGGATATCTTTTTATTTATTTGTGTCTTCCCCAATTTCTTTCATCAATATCTTACAATTTTCAGTGTACAGGTCTTTCACCTCCTTGGTTAAATTTATTCCTAGGTATTTTATTCTTTTTGATACAATTGCAAATGGAACTGTATTCTTAACTTCTCTTTCTGATAGTTTGTGTACAGAAATGCAACTGAATATACACAATATATTTTTGTATATCCATTTTGTATCCTGCAACTTTACTGAATTCATTTATTAGTCCTAACAGTTTTTTGGTGGAGTTTTTAGGGTTTTCTATATATAAAACCATTTTATCCACAAATAGTGATAAATGGTTTACCTCTTCCTCTCCAATTTGGATGCCTTTTATTTACTTTTCTTGCATAATTGTTCTGGCCATGATTTCCAATACCATGTTGAATAAAAGGGGCAAGAGTGGGGATCCTTATCTTCTTCCTGATCTTAGAAGAAAAGCTTCCAGCTTTTCACCATTGAGTGTGATGTTAGATGTTAAATCTTTAGTATATTAGCCCTCAAGTTGTTGTATGCTTTTACTTTCTACTTGACATTACATATTTCACTACTTCTTAAAATTTGGGTACTTCTACAAATGTGATTCTTTTTTTTTTTTTTTTTTTGCGGTACGCGGGCCTCTCACTGCTGTGGCCTCTCCCGTTGCGGAGCACAGGCTCCCGACGCGCAGGCTCAGCGGCCATGGCTCACGGGCCTAGCCGCTCCGCGACATGTGGGATCTTCCCGGACCGGGGCACGAACCCGCGTCCCCTGCATCGGCAGGCGGACTCTCAACCACTGCGCCACCAGGGAAGCCCAAATTTGATTCTTAATTACTCCATCAGTTAGGGACTTTAGTGTTTATCTGAATGTTCCCTTTATGATTCTCAAATCACATATCTATATTTTATTTAATTAAATAAAAAATTTCCTGAATACTCATGCTCTCTGCCAACTATTATGATAAGCACTTTTTTACACATTAATTTTATTTAGTCCTTACAACAACCTATAAGAAAGTGTTATTTTTTTTTTTTTTTTTACAAATGAGAGAACTGAGAGTTATGAAGGCATACTGTCAGCAAAAGGACTCAGATTGAGAAAATCTAGAAATCACAGAGCTGGAAAAATCCAAGCTAACATGCTCTAGGTATGCAAAAGGAAATCAAGTAAATGAGCAGCAAACATGGGACAGACTCATTTTGGATTGATAGTTTTAGCAGAGAATCATCAAAAAAGGGAAATGTTTATCCACAATGTCTGGGTTTAGTTGAGCTGGATTCACCCTTGAGGAAAAGCTAAACAAATGTGTATTTTAGGCACTACTCTAAGTAGCTATAGTGCTTTCCAAGTTTGACAGCAAATTGTCCCAGATATGGGTGTTAGCTAAGAAGCAGAATAAGGAAATAAGGAAAAATTTAGTGCTGGAAGGAAAAAGAGGAACACTGAATGGATCAAATTTCACACCTCTGAATGGCCAGACAAGACAGTTCCTTGTTGCAAAGACAGCAATCCTGGAAATGCAGACCCTTCCAAGCTTCTATAGGCTAAAGCAGCTTGATGCCCTCTATGCCAAGATGCTAGCAGATTATCATTAAGTGAACACCAAGACTCAACATTGTTTCACAAGTCCCAGAAAATTCTCTTTGGAATTTTAATATGCATCACAAAATATAATATAAAAGCAGTAGTTAAGAAAGGTTAAAATTTATAGAACACCTTCAATGTCTTCAAAATGTTTCTGTTTATCTAATTCTTGCTCGAAGGAGGATTTTTGCTTATTTTCCTAGAGAACTAAGTTTGCACTTTCATACTGATTTCAATATATATTACTAATTAACATATAGTTTTTAACATTACATATTAATATATATCAATATATAGTATTTATCAGAGGACTGGGGTCATAAAAAATGATTGCAACTTTCTCATCAGTTATATAGAGAAAAGATTCAAAGTCTATACAGATAACCATGCCACATTAGAACATGACTTTAACTTTGTGATACTTAGTAAAGTTTAGCATTAATGTCTATTTAACAAACCTATTGTGACATCTTGCCATACTCCACATTTATCCCTTACCCTCTAGCAAAACACAGAAATTTAATCAAAAATAACTAACTCTACATAAGCATATGGCCCTATGACATAACAGAAGGCCATGTATGGCTTTCTCACTAATATCTGAAACTTTGGCTTATAAGCATAATCATCTTAACACTGTATTAAACAGTCATTAATATTATCTGTGTAAAACCAAACATCATTTGGGCCATCAATCAAATACATACACAAACTTCAATGAGCATTATCCCTAGAATGAAAAAGTGTTTAAGCACCTAATTGTGCATGAAGCTCTCAGTTCTGAGAAAATTAATTGCATAGCTCTGGGCCTCTGACCTGTAGTAGTTTTACAATCTGAAACAGACAACAGAACAGAGCATGTGTATGTAGGTCATATGGCCACCAGAAAAGTAATAAACAGTAACCGTCAAAGAGTTTAGACATTCACATGCATTTTTTTGGGGGGGAGGGGGTATTTAGAATGAGCACCCACAAGTCCATTGAAATATGGCCTTTCGTTCTTGTTCAAGAATGAAATAACTCAAACCCAAGTAGCGACAAATTGTCTCTTTACAATGTAATCATGTGATGGATACCACAGAGAAAGGCAGTCTGAGCTTGTCTACTACGGAGATTTCCCTGTGGTAGATTTGGTATCATAAGGGATTGATGTCCAATCTTTCAAAGACGTACCACGCCAACTTTCCAGCCCCATCCCCAGCATCTCCTTCACAGAACTAATCACTATTGCAATTAATTCATGGAGTACATGCTTCATTGTGTGTTTAGTGTCTGTTTCCCCTTGCTTGACAACAGACACCATGATCCCCACTACCTATCTGTACTGCAAAGTCTAGCACATAGTAGTTTGTTCTATAAATGTTTCTGAAAGCAATAAAGAGAGGGCTGAAAGGAGAAAAGAAACTTCTGGCCATAAAATACTAAGTATAATTAACATAAGACACTCCTCAACAAACATGTAGTAGCTAGACTAACACACAAGCATTCTGAAGCCCTCAGTTAGCAAATATTCGCCTCAAACCGTAAAGACTGATACCTAAACATTTCCTGAGAAACAGTGCAAGACTTAGGAGTCCTCAGCCTGCCTTAAATCTTGAAAAGACCTAGAAGTTCCTTTTCAACTCTGTTTTGTCAAATCTCCATCCCTTCATTGGTATGTCTCTGCTCCCTGGTTATTGGGCTGTGACCTCCTCACTCATTACCCACTTTCTGTGAAGCCCTGTTAAATTAAAATGATCGAATGTGTAAAATAAACTCTACTGGAAAAACAAAGGCAAGATTGTCAGCCAATGACATTCTGACTTTTTATTCACTGCATAACTTTTGAATTCTTAGCCAGAGTTGTATCTCATCCCATTGGGGATGTTACTCATCTGGGATCCTCAGGGTCCAGCTGTCCTTCATACCAGTGCTGCTCAAAATGTGACCCGTAAGCCAGAATCAGAATCAACTACAATGTATTTATTACACATATAAATCTTTGTGCACAATCTCAGATCAGAATATCTGAAAATGGAGCCTGGAAATCTGTTTTAACAAGCTGTTCAGGTAATTCCTATATATGCTGAACTTTGAGAAGCACAGCCCTATGAGTGTTTTACTGGCCTATGACAGAGACACTGGTCCCTATACTTTCTTAGGTACAACTTGCATTTGGAAAAGAGGAAGCATCTAGCCTAGACATCCCAGTACCATCTCTCCCTGTACCCTATCTCTCCAACCTCCAAATGGGAGCAGTGGTTAAGAGGATGCATTCTGGACTGGGATTGCCAGGATTTGATTCTCAGCTCTATCATTTGGTAGCTGTGTAACCTCAGGTAACTGATTTAACTGTGCTTTAGTTTCTTCATCCAAAAACAAATAATAATCTACATCTCATACAGCTATGGAAAGGACTCACTGACTTAATACAAATACAAGAGCTTAGAAAAATATGTGGTATATAATAAGGACTATAATTGTTTATTATTATTTAAGGCAGATTGAACTCATAAAGTCCTCTTCATGGGTCCAGGGAGTGAGTATTTTGCCTATCATCTTTCCTCTGGAAAATAAATCCATCCTGAATGTCTCATGCAAGGTAAATTCTGGTTTCCATGCTATAGACAAAGGGTGGCCTCTTTGAAAGTATTTTCCTAAAGTGCATCACAACCTAATAACACAAAAATTACACCACTGTATCTCATCTCATTTGTGAATCTTATCACATGAGTGGCAAATACTTCATACCTGTCATGTAATGCTGAAACACCCAGACAGGACTGGCTTCCGTAAGTACCCACTCATGACAGCAGAATATATAAATTAAATCGGCAGGTGGCTTCCAGAAAGGGAGGGTAAAGAAAACCTTTAGTAGGTTTATATTCTTGATAAAATACAAATATGAGTAACATCCCATTATAATGAACTCCACTGGACCAGTAATTTGCTTTTTTTGTTGTTGTTTTATACATCTTTATTGGAGTATAACTGCTTTACAGTGGTGTGTTGGTTTCTGCTTTATAACAAAGTGAATCAGATATATACATAACCCCATATCTCCTCCCCCTTGCGTCTCCCTCCCACACTCCCTATCCCACCCCTCTAGGTGGTCAAAAAGCACCCAGCTGATCTCCCTGTGCTATGCGGCAGCTTCCCACTAGCTATCTGTTTTACATTTGGTAGTGTATATATGTCCATGCCACTCTCTCACTTTGCCCCAGCTTAACCCTCCCCCCTCCCCATATCCTCAAGTCCATTATCTATGTCTGCATCTTTATTCCTGTCTTGCCCCTAGGTTCTTCAGAACAATATTTTTTTCTTTTTTAGATTCCATATATATGTATTAGCATATGGTATTTGTTTTTCTCTTTCTGGCTTACTTCACTCTGTATGACAGACTCTAGGTCCATCCACCTCACTACAAATAACTCAATTGTTTCTTTTTATGGCTGAGTAATATTCCATTATATATATGGGCCACATCTTTATCCACTCATCTCTCTATGGACACTTAGGTTCTTTGCATGTCCTCACTATTGTAAATAGAGCTGCAATGAACATTGTGGTACATGACTCATTTTGAATTATGGTTTTCTCAGAGTATATGCCCAATAGTGGGATGACTGGGCCATATGGTAGTTCTATTTTTAGTTTTTTTAAGAAACCTCCATACTGTTCCCCATAGTGGCTGTATCAATTTACAATCCTACCAACAGGGCGAGAGGGTTCCCTTTTCTCCACACCCTCTCCAGCACTTGTTTGTAGATTTTTCGATGATAGCCATTCTGACTGGTGTCAGGTGATACCTCATAGTAGTTTTGATTTGCACTTCTCTAATGATTAGTCATGTTGAGCATCCTTTCATGTGTTTGTTGGCAATCTGTATATCTTCTTTGGAGCAATGGCTATTTAATCTTCTGCCCATTTTTGGATTGGGTTGTTTGTTTTTCGGATACTGAGCTGCATGAGCTGCTTGTAAATTTTGGACATTAATCCTCTGTCAGTTGCTTAATTTGCAAATATTTTCTCCCATTCTGAGGGTTGTCTTTTTGTCTTGTTTATGGTTTCCTTTGCTGTATAAAAAACCTTTGAAGTTTCATTAGGTCCCATTTGTTCATTTGTTTTTTTATTTCCATTTCTCTAGAAGGTGAGTCAAAAGGATTTTGCTGTGATTTATGTCAAAGAATGTTCTGCCTATGTTTTCCTCTAAGAGTTTTATAGTGTCTGGCCTTACATTTAGGTCTCTAATCCATTTTGAGTTTATTTTTGTGTATGGTGTTAGGAAGTTTTCTACTTTCATTCTTTTACATGTAGCTGTCCAGTTTTCCCAGCACAACTTATTGAAGAGGCTGTTTTTTCTCCACTGTATATTCCTGCCTCCTTTATCAAAAATAAGGTGAGGTATTTGTGTGGGTTTATCTCTGGGCTTTCTATCCTGTTCCATTGAACTGTATTTCTGTCTTTGTGCCAGTACCATACTGTCTTGATTACTGTAGCTTTGTAATATAGACTTAAGTCCAGGAGCCTGATTCCTCCAGCTCCATTCTTCTTTCTCAAGATTGCTTTGTCTATTCGGGGTCTTTTGTGTTTCCATACAACTGTGAAATGTTTTGTTCTAGTTAAGTGAAAAATGCCATTGGTAGTTTGATAGGGATTGCAATGAATCTGTAGATTGCTTTGGGTAGTACAGTCATTTTCACAATGTTGATTCTTCCAATCCAAGAACATGGTATATCTCTCCATCTGTTTGTATCATCTGTAATTTCTTTCAATAGTGTCTTATAGTTTTCTGCATATAGGTCTTTTGTCTCCTTAGGTAGGTTTATTCCTAGGTATTTTATTCTTTTTGTTGCAGTGGTAAATGGGAGTGCTTCCTTAATTTCTCTTTCAGATTATTCATCATTAGTATATAGGAATGCAAGAGATTTCTGTGCATTAATTTTGTATCCTATTACTTTACAAAGTTCATTGATTACCTCTAGTGGTTTTCTGGTAGCATCTTTGAGATTCTCTATGTATAGTATCATGTCATCTGCAAAGAGTGACAGCTTTCTTTCTTTTCCGATTTGGATTTTTTATTTCTTTTTCTTCTCTGATTGCTGTGGCTAAAACTTCCAAAATTATGTCAAATAGTAGTGGTGAGAGTGGACAACCTTGTCTTGTTCCTGATGTTAGAGGAAATGGTTTCAGGTTTTCACCATTGAGAATGATGTTGGCTGTGGTTTTGTCATATATAGCCTGTAATATGTTGAGGTAATTTCCCTCTAGACCTACTTTCTGTAAGGTTTTTTATCATAAATGGGTATTGAATTTTGTCAAAAGCTTTTCCTACATCTACTGAGACGATCACATGGTTTTTCTCCTTGAATGTGTTAACATGGTTTATAACATTGATGGATTTGCATATCTTGAAGAATCCTTGCATTCCTGGGATAAACCCAACTTGATCCTGGTGTATGATCCTTTTTATGTGCCACTGGAGTCTGTTTGCTACTATTTTGTTGAGGATTTTTGCATATATATTCATCAGTGCTACTGGTCTGTAGTTTTCTTTGTTTGTAACATCTTTGTCTGGTTTTGGTATTAGTGTGATGGTGGCCTTGCAGAATGAACTCAGGAGTGTTCCTCCCTCTGCTTTATTTTAGAAGAGTTTGAGAAGGATAGGTGCTAGCTCTTCTCTAAATGTTTGATAGAATTCGCCTGTGAAGCCATCGGTCCTGGGCTTTTGTTTGTCAGAAGATTTTTAATCACAGTCTCAACATCAGTGCTTATGATTGGTCTCTTTATATTTTCTATTTCTTCCTGGTTCAGTCTCAGAAGGTTGTGCTTTTCTAAGAATTTGTCCATTTTTTCCAGGTTGTCCACTTTACTGGCATATAGTTGCATGTAGTAGTCTCTCGTGATCTTTTGTATTTCTGTAGTGTCAATTGTTACCTCTCCTTTTTTATTTCTAATTCTATTTATTTGAGTCTTCTCCCTTCTTTTCTCGATGAGTCTGGCTAATGGTTTATCAATTTTGTTTATCTTCTCAAAGAACCAGCTTTTACTTTTATTGATCTCTGCTATTGTTTCCTTCATTTCTTTTTCATTTATTTATGATCTGATCTTTATGATTTCTTTCCTTCTGCTAAATTTGAAGTTTTATTGTTCTTTCTCTAATTGCTTTACATGTATGGTTAGGTTGTTTATTTGAGATTTTTCTTGTTTCTTGAGGTAGGATTGTATTCCTATAAACTTCCCTCTTAGAACTGCTTTCGCTGCATCCCATAGGTTCTGGGTCATCATGTTTTCATTGTCATTTGTTTCTAGGTATTTTTTGATTCCTCTTTAATTTCTTCTGTGATCTCTTGCTTACTTAGTAATGTATTATTTAGCCTCCAGGTGTTTGTATTTTTTACAGATTTTATCCTGTAATTGATATCTAGTCTCATAGTGTTGTGGGCAGAAAAGATACCTGATACGATTTCAGTTTTCTTAAATTTACCAAGGCTTGATTTGTGACCCAAGATATGATCTATCCTGGAGAATGTTCCATGAGCACTTGAGAAGAAAGTGTATTCTGTTGTTTTTGGATGGAATGTCCTATAAATATCAATTAAGTCCATCTTGTTTAATGTATTGTTTAAAGCTTTTGTTTCCTTACTTATTTTCATTTTGGATGATCTGTCCATTGGTGAAAGTGGGGTGTTAAAGTCCCTTACTATGATTGTGTTACTGTCGATTTCCCCTTTTATGGCTGTTTGCATTTGCCTTAAGTACTGAAGTGCTCCTATGCTGGGGGCATAAATAGTTACAATTTTTATATCTTTTTCGATTGATCCCTTGATCATTATGCAGTGTCCTTCTTTGTGTCTTGTAACAGTCTTTATTTTAAAGTCTACTTTGTCTGATATGAGAATTGCTACTCTAGCTTTCTTTTGACTTCCATTTGCATGGAATATCTTTTTCCATTCCCTCACTTTCAGTCTGTATGTGTCCCTAGGTCTGAAGTGGGTCTCTTGTAGACAGCATATATATGGGTCTGGTTTTTTAATCCATTCAGCCAGTCTATGTCTTTTGGTTGTAGCATTTAATCCATTTACATTTAAGGTAGTTATTGATATGTAGGTTCCTATTATCATTTTCTTAATTGTTTTGGGTTTGTTATTGTAGGTCTTTTCCTTCTCTTGTGCTTCCTGCCTAGAGAAGTTCCTTTAGCATTTGTTGTAAAGCTGGTTTGGTGGTGCTGAATTCTCTTAGCTTTTGCTTATTTGTCAAGGTTTTAACTTCTCTGTTGAATCTGAATGAGATCCTTGCTGGGTAGAGTAATCTTCATTGTAGGTTTTTCTCCTTCATCACTTTAAGTATGTCCTGCCACTCCCTTCTAGCTTGCAGACTTTCTGCTGAAAGATCAGCTGTTAACCTTATGGGAATTCCCTTGTATGTTATTTGTTGCTTTTCCCTTGCTGCTTTTAATATTTTTTCCATTTAATTTCTGATAGTTTGATTAATATGTGTCGTAGTGTGTTTCTCCTTGGATTTATCCTGTATGTGACTCTCTGCACTTCCTGAACTTGATTATTTCCTTTCCCATATTAGTAGTTTTCAACTATAATCTCTTCAAATATTTTCTCAGTCCCTTTCTTTTTCTCTTCTTCTTCTGGTTCCCCTATAATTCAAATGTTGGTGTGTTTAATGTTGTCCCAGAGGTCTCTGACACTGTCCTCAATTCTTTTCATTCTTTTTTCTTTATTCTGCTCCGTGGCAGTTATTTCCACTATTTTATCTTCTACGTCACTTATCCGTTCTTCTGTTTCAGTTATTCTGTTATTGATTCCTTCTAGAAAATTTTTAATTGTGTTTATTGTGTTGTTCATCATTGTCCGTTTGCTCTTTAGTTCTTCTAGATCCTTGTTAAACGTTTCTTGTATATTCTCAATTCTATTTCCAAGATTTTGGATCATCTTTACTATCATTACTCTGAATTCCTTTTCAGGTAGACTGCCTATTTCCTCTTCATTTGTTTGGTCTGGTGGGCTTTTACCTTGCTCCTTCATCTGCTGTGTTTTTCTCTGTCTTCTCATTTTGCTTCACTTAGTGTGTCTGGGGTCTCCTTTTCACAGGCTTTAGGTTTGTAGTTCCCGTTGTTTTTGGTGTCTGCCCCCAGTGGCTAAGATTGGTTCAGTGAATTGTGTAGGCTTCCTGGTGGAGGGGACTGGTACCTGTGTTCTGGTGAATGAGGCTGGATCTTGTCTTTCTGGTGGGTAGGACCACGTCTGGTGGTGTGTTTTGGGGTGTCTGTGACCTTATTATGATTTTAGGCAGCCTCTCTGCTAATGGGTGGGGGGTTGTGTTCCTGTCCTGCTAGTTGTTTGGCATAGGGTATCCAGCACTGGAGCTTGCTGATCGTTTAGTGGAGCTGGCTCTTAGCATTGAGATGGAGCTCTCTGGGAGAGCTTTCACCATTTGATATTATGTGGAGCTGCGAGTTCTCTGGTGGACCAATGTCCTGAACTCGGCTCTCCCACCTCAGAAGCACAGGCCTGACACTTGGCCGGAGTACCAAGACCCTGTCAGCCACACAGCTCAGAAGAAAAGTGAGAAAAAATGGAAGAAAGAAAGAAAATAAATAAATATAAAGTTATTAAAATAAAAAATTTTTTTAAATTAAAAATAAAGAAAAAAGAAAGAAGAGAGCAATCAAACCTAAAAGCAAATCCACCAATGATAACAAGTGCTAAAAACTATACAAAAAAAATTAAAAATAAGAAATGGACAGACAGAACCCTAGGACAAATTGTAAAAGCAAAGCTATACAGAGAAAATCACACAAAGCAGCATACACATACACACAAAAAGAGAAAAATGAAAAATATACATATATATCTATATATAAAGAAAAAGGAAGAGAGCAACCAAATCAATAAACATATCTACCAATGATAATAAACTCTAAATACTAAGCTAAGATAAACATAAAACCAAAACAAATTAGAACCAGAAAGCAAACCCCAAGTCTACATTTGCTCCCAAACTCTACCGCCTCAATTTTGGGATGATTCGTTGTCTATTCAGGTATTCCAGAGATGTAGGGTACATCAAGTTCATTGTGAAGATTTAATCCACTGCTCCTGAGACTGCTGGGAGAAATTTCCCTTTCTCTTCTTTGTTCGCACAGCTCCTGGGGTTCAGCTTTGGCTTTGGCCCAGCCTCTGTGCGTAGGTCACCTTAGGGTGTCTGTTCCCCACCCAGACAGGACGGGGTTAAAGTAGCAGCTGTTAGGGGGCTTTGGCTCACTCAGGCCAGGGGAAGGAGGGGTACAGAATGTGGGCGAGCCTGCAGCAGCAGAGGCCAACATAAAGTTGTAACAGCCTGAGGCATGCTCTGTGTTCGCCCGGGGAAGTTGTCCCTGGATCACAGGACCCTGGCAGTGGTGGACTGCACAGGGTCCCAGGAGGGGAGGTGTGGATAATGATCTGTGCTTGCACACAGGCTTCTTGGTGTCTGCAGCAGCAGCCTTAGCGTTTCATGCCTGCATCTGGTGTCTGTGCTGATAGCCGTGGCTTGCGCCTGCCTCTGGAGCTCATTTAGGTGGTGCTCTGAATTCCCTCTCCTCGTGCATCCCAAAACAATGGTGTCTTGCCTCTTAGGCAGGTCCAGACTTTTTCCCGGACTCTCTCCCAGCTAGCTGTGGTGCACTATCCACCCCCCTTCAGGATGTGTTCACACAGCCAACCCCAGTCCTCTCCCTAGGGTCTGACCTCCAAAGCCAGAGCCTCAGCTCCCAGCCCTCACATGCCCACACTCCTGTTGCTGCACTCTCCTCTGTGGCTCTGAAGCTCCCCCCACCACCCCCCATCTCCACCAGTGAAGGGGCTTCCTAGTGTGTGGAAACTTTTCCTCCTTCACAGCTCCCTCCCAGAGGTGCAGGTTCTGTCCCTATTCTTCTGTCTTTGTGTTTTTTCTTTTGCCCTACCCAGGTACATGGGGAGTCTCTTGCCTTCTGGGAGGTCTGAGGTCTTCTGCCAGCGTTCAGTAGGTGTTCTGTAGGAGCTGTTCCACATGTAGATGTATTTCTGATGTATTTGTGGGGAGCAAGGTGATCTTCACATCTTACTCCTCCACCATCTTAAAGGTCTCTCTCCCTGTAATTTGCTTTTGCTTTAATTAAATTTTGTAACTGTGAATATATTTTTAGAAATCATACACTTAGTCAGAAGAGCTCAAGCTGAACCCCTGCTGATGGGTGGCTACTCTGGCTTGAATTAGTAAGTGAAAAGAAATATTTCGAACTCAACTGGGAAAGGAAAAAAGTATAATGAGCTCACCACCCTGTAAGCTTCTCTTTTCCAATTATAGCTTGTAGTTTGGTTTAGCCTTAGATGGTGTTTTAGGTCCTGTGTGGATGGGTGTAGAGGTGTGCTTGATTTGTTTGGAGTTTTTGGATTTTGGGGTTTAGGGGGTGGTGAGTAATTAAGACATGTCCAGTGTTGAGAGGAGGAAAACTGAATATCAATTTTACTAATCTTGTCAATATAAAATAATTTTTAGAAACCTTTCAACTCTTTTGTTTCACCTTCCTTGTTTTAACGAAAGCAAAATATTTTGGACATGGCTAGTGAACAGTCACAAAATTATCTAACAGAATCACTTCTTATAGAGAAGTATTCGTAACAATAGGACACTGGTGGTTTGGGCCATATGCCACTCCATGGAAATCTCTTTGTTCTTTGGAGTGCTTATTTATGGTGAAATGTTTATGCATGAAAGATTTACTGATTCTATGACATCCAACTCTGTATCTTGAACCCCCATTTAGGCTTATTATTTCATATATTCAAGATTCAGTATTAAGCTATATAGTCAACATTGGCTATTTGCATACACACACACACGCATATATATACACACACAGGTATATACATATTGATACATATACACACATATATATTTCAGGCAATTTGATCCCTAACACTGTATTTTTTTTTTAATTTTGTTGATATTATACTGCTAAAATAAAACAGACAGAACATTTTACTTATGTCCATTCCATTTAATCTAGACATTTAACTTCAAGCAATATGTCCTAATAAAATAACTCATAATAGGTGAAACAATATATACATGAGTATTCATCCTTTCAACATTATTTATGAGTGAAAAATTAAGACAAAATGAATGTCCAACAATAAAGAAATGACTTAGGTTACTGATGGATAAACATAATGAAATATTTGCAGTAATTAAAAATTATGCTTATGAATACCATAAACCAATAGGCAAGGCAAATTATTCTATAAACATAAAGGACGGACTTCTCAGGTGGCACCTGAGAAGACTCCACCTGCCAATGCAGGGGACATGGATTCGAGCCCTGGTCCGGGAAGATCCCACGTGCAGCGGAGCAACTATGCCCATGCACCGCAACTACTAAGCCTGTGCTCTAGAGCCCGTGAGCCACAACTACTGAGCCCATGTGCCACAACTACTGAAGCCCGTGCACCTAGAGCCCATGCTCCACAACAAAAGAAGCCACCGCACCACAACCAAGAGTAGCCCCCACCCGCCGCAACTAGAGAAAGCCCACGCGCAGCAACAGACCCAATGCAGCCATAAATAAATAAATAAATAAATAAAACAAAGGAAAACTGGGATCCAAACTGTTCATAGAGTAAGATTAAAAAATAAAAGTTTTGTATGAAAAAGATGAAGATAACAAGATTAATAATAGTAGGATGATGACTTTTTTGTACTTGAAACTGTCTTTGGCTTTTATGATCAAAAAAAGTAGTTTTTATTTCAGCATATCCCGAAGATGAAGGTACTATTTGTTTAACCTAGAATCTTACTAACCTAAATACCTTTTGAGATGATTGAATTAATGTGCCTTAAATACTTTAATAGACATTTTCACTACACTAAATAAAGTTTCGTTATAAGAGTATTTGGCTTAAAAGATTTTAAAATGACAAGTATATGTTTATAGTTTTTGCAATGGTATTATGCTAAGCGATGTCATACAGAATGTAATAGCCTACAAATTATGAGCTATGTTATTAAGTATATCAAAGATATTGTGTGGACTTTTCATAAATACTTAACAAGCAAATTATCATAAATTGAATATCAAAGAAACAAACAGCTGATTCAGATGAGATTATTAGAAGGTGGTTTAGATCCACCTGACTAGATATTTATACTAAGTTAAAAATATTCTAATCTAAATAGTATGTATTTTGATCTTCTGAAAGAATGTTTTCCATTAAAATTACTGTATTCCTTAGGATATAAATCCTTCCAGTGAAATCCTCTTTCTACAAGGAATTGTAAAGAGGTTTTTGTCTAGGATTTGATTTTCCTGTGTGATTAAACTCATCAATTTCCATCTCAATGATATTAGCAAATACAAGAATGCTAACAGGACTGTGTAGTCTTTCTGTTTGCTCTTCCCTTATGACTATCTTTCATTTTAACGTAAGTATGTATGGTAAATAGAATTAACAAAATTGGGTGCTTTATTTTCATATAACTTAATTCTTGAGATACAAGGCTCTTTCGTATATGAGAGCAGCATGATTGGACAGAGTCCCTTGTAAATGCAAATCAACACAATTTTTTCTACTTAAGACATTGGCAAAACTCTATGAAAGGAATGGGGGGGAACCTTTCACAGTAATGAATAAAGATTTGAATGAATAATTTCATGCATTAGAATATTTGGTATTGTCATTAATTATGTTTCAATCAATTACTATGAATGCCATAAAGACATGATTTTCATTATAGCTTTATCTTGTAAAATATACTGAAAATAGTTTAAATGGCCATCAAAATGAAACAGTAGTATAAATTATGATATAACCTTACTATGGAATACTAAGTGTGCAGTAAAAAAGAATAAGTAAATATAATCTACTGACCTAGAAAGATGTCCATAATACATTATTTTTTAATAAAAGTAACCTCCAACCCATTATGTTTGTTAAGATTCCATTTTAATTAAAACAATTTATTGTAAGATACTGTGTTATTAAAATGGTGGTGACTCCTGAAGAGTGAAGTTCGAGAGGCAGAGAACTTTCAATTCTTACTTTTTAGATTTCTCTAAGTAAGTTTGTGCCAAATCACCAGATAAGTGAAAGGGACTTATCTGGGATTGAAATCCTGGATATTTAAAAAATTGGTTACAGTCACAGAATTGGTTATTTGTCATGGAAAAATGAGAAAATACTTCTCGTACCGTTGTATTCTTGCCAACAGTAATTATCATATTTAAAGCACACTGCACATGGTAGGTACATAATAAATGGTAGTTATTATTCTCTTTCATCCATCAGCACTTGGAGTACAGTAAGCATTCAATGAATGGGTGAATAGCTAAATGGACACAAGTATGAATGTATAACTCTTCCTCTAATGCAAAATCAAACAAAAGTTTCAAGATGCCCTGCTTCCCAATTTCCTACTATACTCACATGAAAAGTCTCAGCTCACATCTCTTTCACATGGCACAACAAAATCCTCCCTCAGAAGGAGGCTAGGAAGGATAAAAAAAGGGACCTGAGTGTCTGGAAAGAGAAGACCTTCGTCAGAAATGCCACCATATTTAACCAGTCTTCTTTTTGGACTGGCAGAGGACTTTGCTTTGATGCCTTTTGCTGTGAACTCTGGTATTTCCCCAGTAAGTGGCATTTCCAAGCTAAGAGCTCCAGCTGTCCACCCTTCCTCCCTCCACTGAATCAGGCCCAACAGATGGTGCAAATAGCCTGGCATAGATTCATTGGATCAGTGTTGGGGGGAGAACCTTGCCAGGCGGCTGATGGTTTCTTTGAAGTTGTTCATTCTGGCAACAATGGATGACTAACAGCACATCCTTGGCTGAATGAAAAGACAAGACACTGAAGTTTGAAAGAAAATTTGCAATGTGGGGCTTCATATCTTTTACAGTGCCCACAATTATTTTCTACCAGTGATATCATTTTTATTAATATTATGTGTTAGAGCTATGTTATTCTCTCACTTAAGATTCCCAGTGCCCAAAATTAAAATAAACCCATTACTACTGCTCAGATGGCAGTAGAAAAAACACTGGCCTAGAGGTCAGTGCACCCAGATTCCACCCTCCACCCTCCCTTTAAACTTCCTAGATAACCTTAGTCAAGACATTGATGTGTTTTGATATTGAGATTCTGCATCTTTTAAAATAAAGATGAAAATATCTTTTTTTTTGCAAGGTGACTGAGAAACATATGAGATAATGAACGTACAGGTGTTATATGAAGTTTTATAAAAAATGCTTTAAAGTTATATGTTATGGAGGACATCATAGTGGCCCTCCACAACAGGTATGAACTCTCAAATGAGCATGGGCTTACGTGAGTACATCCTCTTACCCCTCCGGATGGCCATTGTTGAGACTTGGGTCAGGATTGGAGGACAGTGGTATCATGGATTAACAGACCCTGACCCACTCATACAGACCAGCTCAGCAGCACACCTTGAAACCGTTAATCCCACAATCTCATTAAACTCTGCTTATATCTTGATCTAAAAATTACTGTATAATGTGAACAATTTTAGGAAATGTTTAGGAAAGAGGGTATCGCTTTTTTTGACTTTTTGTTACCCTCAAATCAGTCATTACCATTCCCAAATAATAGGTCCTAAAAACACTCTTATAAATATCATATTAACATCTACACTAAAGTTTTCCCCCCAGAAGATTATAGTTTTCAGAATCAGAGATTTTGGCCAAGTCATCGCTCTACCCTCAACTCTGGTAGAAAGTCACCCTGAAATAGCACAGCTATCTGATATGGAAATCCAATTCAGAAGTACAATCCATATGACCATATGAATTTTCCTACATTAACCAATTTCTAACTGTATAGGATGATCTGAGAAACATAATTATTGAAATCACTTATTTATTTTTTAATTCTATGTGTATATATTCCCAGAAAACATTCTAGCATGTTTTATACAAGTATTTACACACAGCATCCAAGAATGCACTGAAGTATTTCCCAATCCAAAAGAAAAAAAAAGCAGCCTGAATCATCTCTTTTCCTTCTGCTTACCAAAATAAGTTTTTCAATTAATTAATAACTCTTTTCCCTTTCTCCTTTTCACTAAAAATCAATTCATAGGAGGGCAGAGGATACCAAATGCCTTATTAACTTGAAACTGATAACTTTCAACAATTTATTCAAAATTTCACTTAGTTTTACCATGAACACGATATTATCACCAAAATAATCTGTTCAAAATTGAAGGTAATAAATTGTTAGCTTTCCTTTTCTTTAAATGAATTTGAGTATACACACCAGGCTTAGGTTTAGTTTGTTGGCTCATAAAAATGGATAACAAGTTTCCTATGTCAGCTGTTAAACTGAAAGAAGCTAGTATTAGGTATCTATTAAAGTTTGATCAGAAGAACAAAAGCTACTCTAGACATTGTGAGCTCTCCCAGGAAATCCAGAGTTTCGGGGTTAGAAGGAAGCTGCCATCAGTAATCTCATCTGCCTGCATAATCAAAGGAGAGATTTTGAGGAAGATGCCCCCAAACTGCAGGCAAAACCCATCTCGGCCATCTGCATATGCCATGTGCCTGACCTGATGCATCTGGAGAACGGTTTCTCCCCTTTCCCATTCTGAATCTTCATGAAGGCCTTTAATTGCCAAGATGTAACCAGAACCCTGAAGGCAATGGAGTCCTGGAACTGTGGTCTCCAGGCTGCCCAGGGTGCCCGCAAGACAGGAAACCTCTCCGACATCATCTCATCCCCCCTCTCCCTCTAGAGCCAAAAGAGTTAAATCAAAGAACACAAGGCAGTTCTACAGTGAAGTCTGACGTGCCCTGTCTGCTCAGTCACTGAAAACCCTTACAAGAGCTCTACCTGTGCCAGTAAAGGAATCTTCATGAAGGGAATGCAGCTGCAGCCACAGATAATAATTCCAACACTAAAAAAGCAGCGTAGTTCCTTTCCTCAAGCACGTGATGCCTTAGTGGGAAATACAAGACTTTGTTATATTTAAATGTGTTGGGCACCTACTTCGTGCCAGGAACTTTACTAGGGACATTATATAATTTATTAAACCATTGCAACTTTTCTGTAATGGACTTATTGTTCTATTTTACAGCTAAGAAAATTGAGATTCACATCAGTTACGAGAAAATAGTCCAAGTCCGATAGCTCACGAGTGCTAGACATACCCCAAGTATGTCTGATTCCAAAGCTTTTGCTCTTTCTGCTATACAATGAGTGTGGTAAGGTAGTACATTCTGAGGGTCGAATAATCACTACAAGAAAATAAATACTAAGAATTCAGAGGAATGGACAAAAGGAAGTTCCTACTGCATGATCATAATCGCCACATTTTTTGGCCAGGAAACATAATATTTTTCAACAATTTGGCATTTGTAACAATCACCATCTCATTCTTGTCTCACAAAATACCCATCTGAGCGCCTAAAAACTTAAGAAAAATCAATTGTGCCTACAAATCTGCAGAACCAATGTATATACAGACTTAGTTTAACTCCTGTTTTTACCCCCAAATATGGCTTAGGAGGTATGTCTTTAAAACTTTAAACATCTTTTTCTAGTTAACAGGGACCTAATGACTCAGGGCATAAAGATTTAAACTTGAGTTGAAATGCTTCTCAGGGACTTCAATTAACCAGCATCAATTTTTTGCTCCTAGGCCTAACCTTCAGGAAAAAAAAAAAACTTAACACTTTAGAAAGGACTGTTCATTCATTGTCTGATGCCATCTGGGAACATAATAGCTCAATCCCTTTGCCCTCAGATTAATGGAGCTAGCTCACATGTTATCAACAGCACTTTAATTCCCTTTAATATTTTCACTGTGGACTTCTTTGTGGCAGAACTTATTTGCAATAATACATATGTAATTTGCAAAATAGAACCAGAAAATCTGGCATCTTAAGAATACTCCTTTACTAGGAGAAATACCAAATATACAAAATATTGAAAGGCAAGGCAATCTTATTCCTCCACTTTTTCAATTCTTTGACAATAAAGATGAAAAGTTCACTTTGTGGCCAGAATGTTAAAAACAGGTAACAAAAAATTTGAAGAAGAAATTTAGTTCAATGAGGAAGACTAATAAAGTTGTATTATGCTCCCTAAGTATTGTAAGATGCGAAACGTACTGTAAAATGTCCTTCTCAAGTGTAAAAACTTTTAAAAGCCCTAACAAAATTATGTTCCTTTTTATTTGAAATTTTTCATACATAAATATCATGCACTAGTTCTTCGATTAACTTGGTATTGAAGAAAGGCAATAAGACTGAACTTAGGAAAGGGCTTTCACAGGATGTTTTTTTTTGAATGATTAAACAAACTATATAATGAACCACAACACAGGCTAAAGCCCAAATCACTATCTTTGAAGTAATAAATCATGGGATTTATATTTATATTTATACATTGGAATTGAATAGTTTCTCTATATCTGACCTGGATGAAGAATGCCAAAATAAATTTATGATTTTGGATTTTATATTCGATTAGTTCACATTTTAGAAAATTTAAATGGATTTTTAAAAAATACAACAGCGTTCATTTGAATGTAATTCAGTCATATTTTCATCTGAATTTCCGACAGGGTGGCTTTATTTTCCACATTTCACAGAAACATATGCTCCAGGGATTTCAGTGTGATACCCTTCGTCTCTTATGAGGTCAATATATAATACTCCTTTCTTCCCATCTTAGGTTCAGAACCAATTAAAAATAAAGCACAGGGGATAGATGGGGATTTAAATGACAGCTTTGTCACTAAAAAAGCAGATTAGAGAATATGGCTTTAAACCTGCACCCAAAGGATTTCCCAGCACTCCATCCCTGAAGTAGACAGACTCACACACCAAGTGACAGGCAGGACTGCAGGCTTTACGCATCCCTGGGAGTTCACCTGAGTGTCAGAGAGAAAAGGACAAAAGTGGAGGAAGCTACTCCTAAAAATAGAAGGAAAAGGGCTCAGCTGGCTTTCTCTATTCTTTCTCTCTAACCTGCACTCGGCAAGGAGGAGTGAGTGATGTGTCAGCAAAGGAGCCAGCAGTCCTAAGCCAGCAGAGACTCTGCACATGAGGGGTAAAATAATACTCTCCACTTCCCAGAGTCACATGAAATAAGCAATCAATGAGGGTATGTGGCTTATAGGTTAATAGTTTGCGTTTATTCTCCTTCACTTATTAAATATATCTGTCTTTTCCTGAAAATAGCACATACAAATAATCTGCATTCCACTTTTATAAGATATCAACCTGTTTTTCTCACTTTAGTGTTCTGTAGCCCATGGATAATAAGGGCATATAGGTCTGTTTTCTCTACGAAGCATTTTAACTCAGCACTAAGGATAGATGGGTTAAGATAGACAAACGGATACATTTATAGACAAAAACACAGCTTGAGAAAATATTGCATTTGGTCTAATCATCTTTTGTATTATAAATTAGCAAAACAGGGTGATACTTCATGTAATACATACTAACAAAATTAGTTATGAAGTAATTGTTCATTTAAATGATACCAGTTATTTGCCCTTTGTATGTTGCTGTATGCATCACATGTAGCCTTGGATACAGAACGCAATTTTCTATACCCTTTGGGAACTGCTATTTCCAACCCCATTTTATCTGGTCACGCAGTTTGATTGTGTCATCGTTGTGAATAATAGGGCTCGCATGAAGCTGATAGCACAGGGATTTGGGATTTTTTGCATTTGTGAAGATCTACAATAGTCACAATTAAATATTTGGAAGACACTAAAACTAATTTTAAATAACCATTATTGTGATGGGGGAAGGGGTCCTTTTGTACCAGTTTTAGGAAATGCAAAAGGAGGTATCTCCTTAATTATGTAAAGAATATTTTAAAATAGTCAAAATTAAATTTTAAATGATTATTCAGTAACATCAAATATTCATTATATAATCACAACTTAATCATTGTTCATAGTTGCAAATCCATTGCAATTCAACTCTAAGTTAAAAGAGTGGTTGCAGTTGGGACCACAGATCATATTGTAGTCCAAAAAGTAGTCAGAAGGAATAAAATCAATACTGTAATTTTCCTGTTTCCCTCAATATCTTTTAAAAAGGTAATGACATAAAGGACTGTTATCCAAAATATACAAAGAATTACTGAAATAAGAAAACAACCCAATTAAAAAATGGCCCAAAGCCCTTAACAGATACTACACCAAAGAAGATACATGGATGGCAAATACCTATATGAAAAGATGCTCCACATCATATGTTATCAGAGAAGTGCAAACTAAAACAATGAGATACCACTACACATATATTAGTATGGCCAAAATCCAGAACACTGGCAACACCAAATGCTGATGAAGATGTGAAGCAATTGCAATTCTCATTCACTGCCAAAATGCAAGATGGTACAGCCACCCTGGAGGACAGTCTAGCAGTTTCCCACAAAGTTTAACATTCTTACTGCACAGCAAACCTGCTCCCTGATATTTACCAAAAGGAGCTGAAAACTTAGGTCTACACAAAAACCTGCACATGGATGTTTATAGTGGCTCCATTCATAATTGCCAAAACTTGGAAGTAACCAAGATGTCCTTCAGTAGGTGAATAGATACATAAACCCTGGTACATCCAGACAATGGACTATTATTCAGAGCTAAAAAGAAATGAGCTATCAAGCCACTGCAAGACAGTGAGGAAATGTAAATGCATATTACTAAGTGTAAAAAGCCAATCTGAAAAGGCTGTATGATCGCAACTATATGACATTCTGGAAAAGACGAAAGTGTACAGACAGTATAAAGATCAGTGGTTGCCAAGGGTTGGGGTGGGGGCAGAGCAGTCAATAGAGCACAGAGGATTTTTAGGGCAGAGAAAATACTCTGTATAGTATAGTGGACATATATCACTGTACATTTGTCCAAACCCACAGAATGTACAACACCAAGAGTGAACCCTAAGGTAAAACTTTGGGTGATTATGATATGTCAATGTAGGTTCATCATTGGTAAAGATGTAGCATTCTGGTAAGTGATATTGTTCATGGAAGAGGCTGTGCACATGTGGGCGCAGGATACATATGGGAAATCTCTGTACCTCCTTCTCAATTTTGTTGTAAACCTAAAACTTCTCTAAAAAAGTAAAGTCTTAAAAAAAAGAGTAATGACAGCTTTCCTCCTTCCTCCTTGATGTTGATTCTCCATTCAGGTAGAATCCCACTGGGTAATGTCTTAGTCAGGCTGCCATAACAGAATACCATAGACCAAGTGGCTTACAGAACAGAAATTTATTTCCCACAGTTCTAGAGGCTGGGAAGTCTGAGGTCAGGGTGCCAGCATGGTCAAGTTCTGATGAGAGCCCTCCTCCTGGTTTGCAGATGGTGGTCTTCTCATTATGTCCTCACATGGCAGAGAGAAGCAAGCTGTCCCATGTCTCTTACACGGTCACTGATCCCATAATAAGGACTCCACCCTCATGACCTAATTACCTCCCAAGGTCCCCATCTCCAAATACCATAACACAGGAGATTAGGCTTTCAACATATGAATTTTGGAAGAACACAAACATGCGGTCCATTATGTACATTATGCCATTATGTAGTGGCAATGGGATTCAGCAAGAAGGTGCTCTTGGTGACAAGTAACACCAGACCTACCACAATTAACAAGAGGAAACTAGGTTATACCCTATCCATAGACCCACTTTCATCATTGGCTTCTTACTCAAGTGAACAGGTTAGAAAGTTGTGCATTGCATGCCTATTTCCCGAACTGCCACAAGTGCCTTGCAGGATCTGTCAAGAAAGCCGCAGCTGACTTAGGGCAAGCTGAGGTACATGCCAAAGGAGTCAAGAGATAAAGAGAATATTAAAGCCCTTCTTAAGAGAATGGAAAAATGAAAGAATAGGATGTAGAAGAAAAAGAACAAAATTATTATCAAAGTTTCATTAAAAAGCATTCTCCAAAAAGGGAACCCTTCTACATTACTGGTGAGAATGTAAATTGGTACAGCCACTATGGAGAACAGCATGGAGGTTTCTTAAACAACTGAAAATAGGGCTTCCCTAGTGGTGCAGTGGTTGAGAGTCCGCCTGCCGATGCAGGGGACACGGGTTCGTGTCCCGGTCCAGGAAGATTCCACATGCCACAGAGCAGCTGGGCCCGTGAGCCATGGCTGCTGAGCCTGCGTATCCGGAACCTGTGCTCCACAACGGGAGAGGCCACAACAGTGAGAGGCCCACGTACCGAAAAAAAAAACCCTGAAAATAGAGCTATTTTATGATACAGCAATCCCACTGCTGGGCATATATCCAGAGAAAACCATGGTTTGAAAGGATACACGCACCTCAATGTTCATTGAGTGCTGTTTACGATAGCCAAGACATGGAAGCAACCCAAATGTCCATCAACAGAGGAATGGATAAAGAAGATGTGGTACATATATACAATGGAATATTACTCAGCCATTAAAAAGAATGAAATAATGCCATTTGTAGCAACATGGATGGACCTGGAGATCATACTAAGGGAAATAAATCAGAGCAAGACGAGTATCATACAATATCATATATGTAAACAGACTCACAGGCTTAGAAAACAAACTTATGTTTACCAAAGGGGAAAGGTGAAGGGGGGATAAATTGGGAGCTTGGAATTGAAATATACACACTACTATATTTAAAATAGATAATCAACAAGGACCTACTGTTTAGCACAGGGAACTCTGCTTAATATTCTGTAATAACCTAAATGGGAAAAGAATTTGAAAACTAACAGATACATGTATATGTACAACTGAATCACTTTGCTGTACATCCAAAACACAACATTGTTAACCAACTATACTCCAATATAAAATAAAAAAATTTTTATAAAGCATTCTCCAAAGAAGACCAAGTTAGCAGGAAAGCATGTATTTATAATGGAAAACAATGTAGGATTTGCAATCAGACAGACCTGGACATGAATATTAGCACCTAAACCAAATTTCTTAAGTTCTCAAATTTCTCAACTGAAAAATGTAGTAATAATTGTTTTGTGATTGTAGTAAAGAGAAACGCATTTATGTATAGTGCCTAGGATATCACAGTTGTTCAATAAACACTCCCTGTTGTTTCTGTCATGTTGTAGTTTTATCATTAATACAGTAAGGCATTAGCTCTCATTTCCTTAGATTCAGCAGTAAATTATGAATATTCAGCACTGCTTCTACTACCAAGACCGATGTAAATGAGATGTAGAGAAGGAAACAGCATCGCAATATAGAGGGCAGCCAGCAAGAGTGGCCCTCCCCTGTGGTAAGGGGTATTTTAACACTAACATCATTTAGAATTGCCTGTGCATGGTGATCTAAAAAAAAAAAAAAGAAAAGAAAAGAAAAGAAAGGATACTAAATTTCAGTTTAAATTCTCTACAGTTGATACTCCCCCTTATAACCTGCACCCAGTGGAACCTTCTGATAACCACCCCCTCCTCCATAGATCACCACTGCTCTTTACAGATAGAGAAGTTGGAGACCCGGAGAATACAAGCAACTAGCCAAAGTCACATAGCATAATTTTCATGCCTTTTAAAAAAAAAAATTCTTCATTTTGCCACTTCTTTGCAGAACATTTGCTCCCTCCTAACTTCTTTTGATCCCTGAGTCTAATTCTGTCTTTAGTTTGGTTTTCTTCCAAAATCTAAACTAACTAGATCTATTCTAGATCCAACTAAACAAACAAGATCCATTCATCTTCAGAAGTTCCTGATTGGATAAAAAAATGTAACAAATCTAAGGCATTCACTCCGCAGGACTTTTACTATTTGTTTCTGCCTCAGTGAATATTCTTGCTGTCTGTCTAGTCTTCAGAGGCTCTGCTGACAATTCTTGTGATGTAGTAAAATGTTTGCCCAGAATAATGTGATAAGACAAAGTAGAGCCATATTTATGTTGTCATACTTTAAAAGCATTCTGTTTCCTAATTCTTTCCCAAAGGAAAAAAATATCAGTGATAGCTTTCTTTCTGCCAACAGTGAGGGTGGGGGGAGGGATTTCTTCCAGACTCTATTTCCCCTTCAATATAACAGTTGGAAGATATTTCTTTCCGTATGTGTATTAAGAATCCATGTTTTCTATATAAAGTCAGATAACGCTGCTCACCAACCCAGGGAAGTAAAATGAGGAAAATGTAACAAATGGCACACACCTCCATTACCACCACACATAAGGAGCCTGTCAACTCTCTAACAGAAGGTAGTCCCTGTGGCAGCACAAATGAATTAATATCCTGCTAACACAATTATACATGTGAAAAACATGGTTGGTTGTGCAACTCACAAAGAAATCACATTACATAGTTTACTTTTCATAGCTCCTACTGTCAAACAGCAACATTGTCCTTTGTGCCTCAATTGTCCTAATTTAATAAATACGCTTCTCTTTTTGAGTTAAGGATAAAAAGAACAATCTGTCAAGGGAAGTATTTCTCTTTGATCAAAAAGATTTTACTAAATCCAAACATCTGTACTTACTTCTTCCTTCTTGGCCAATACTTACAGAAAATTCATGGCAACCCCAATAAAGATGCCCCCAAAGAAATCGTACATTGGATATTCTCTCTTTCCAGAACTGCTTTTCCCTCCATAACCATAAAACAGACCCCACACCATAGGTACAACACATAAAACATATGCAAACATTTAGACCCAGGGTTTAAAAAGTCTAAAACATTTCTGCCTCAAGTCTCTATTTTCTCCAATCATTTTCCCGTAAGTAACTACATCCATGTGTTCTTCTCAGAAAAACATGTAAGAGCACCACTTGGTTCTGCTCAAGACAGCGTGACAGTGCGAACAATTTTTTATTTCAAGGCAAAAGGACATATATTTAATAAAATTAGTTGGGGAAATTTCTTCATAAATAAATATAAAGAGCTTGGGGAGGGCCTTTAAAATACTCATTTCACACTCAGTTCCAGAGGTTACTAATGATTTGACTATATGCTAAATGTCTCTACAATAAAAAAGCAACATAATAATACACCTTCTACAGGAGTAAGTACTGAAGTTAATTGAAGCTTCGTAGGTGAAAAGGTTTCTTTATAACTGTTAAAAGCTAAACCTTGAAGGGATAGGAACTAAAACACTTTAGAAGCATCAATAAAAGAGAACCTAAGAGCAAACCTGATTATTTATTTAGGAGATTCCTAGAGATAGACGCTGCAGCCAGCAAAGGCACGATGGCATGGAAACCACGTGAAGGAGAGGAAAAGGAGCAATGGGAAGGCAACACATAACGCACAGCAATGTTCCTTCCACGGCGGCCATTTGGACTTAACTAGGCCAACACAGTGATGGAAATCATTATCCCAAGATGGCCGATTCTTTAGCTGTTGTCTGATTATGGGGGTGAAAAAGGCATTTGAGGCCTGGGCTTGTTAACTAATGTTTTCACCCCAAGCATCAGATGCTAATTGGTTAATCCAGAACTGCCAGAACCACAGTTTCTTCTCACTTCAATAACCTAGACTGACGCTAGAAAACAAACCAGAATCCAACCGTCTGTTTTATTTGAGACAAAAAGTTAGTGGCTGAAGAAAAAAAACAAAACAACAACAAAAAAAAAACCCTACAATATGCTTAGTATAAAAGGATTTATTTGAGCAAGAGGAAAAGATGTAATTCAAACTTGGTCTAATCTGTTCATTGATCCTCTACGCAAGGAGTTCATCAAGAAAGAAATATGAACTAATCATTCACATCCTCTGCGTTCTCAGATTATGAATCACCAACCTTTTCCAGCTTTATTTGGGCTAACCAATTCAGAAACTTGCTTTGTTTATGACATTATTCTCAAATACTTTGTAATAAATACTTTTAAAGAGACAAATATCTCACATCAGCCAGGAAGTTTCCTCCCAAGATGTAAAATCTTTCATATTCTGTAAAGACAGTAATCCAAAAAAAAAGAATTTTACTTAAAGAAAATTAATTAGAAAACAATCACTGTACAGTATATCTAAAACAACTGTTTTAGAATGCGAGGCTTCCCTCAATGAAATATTACAAAAATATAAACTGAACTTATTTCCTATTCAATCAGCAGTTCTATTTGGCACCTTAACAACCAGAAACTCTCAATGCCAGATTTAAAGTATCTTATTTCTGAACCTCCCCCCAGCCCTACACACACTGTGTGACCGCTAAAATTATCTTAGAGGGAAACACCAACTTTTCTTTAACAGTGTTGTGTAATTTTAAAATATATAAAGCCAGCAAAGAAAGAATTTATTTTGACACTAAGTAACCACTCAGGAGCACAAATATTCTAACCATAAAGGTTGCAGATTTAATCTATTAGCTTTTACAAGATACCTGGTTTGAAATATTTCCCTACCCAAAAGCAACGTACAACACTTCCACTTTGCCACAGGGTTTTGGAGATACTACAGAAGTAGTAGAGTTGATATATCATACCGGTTACAACTACCTGCTTTAAAGTCATACAGGGTCAGAGTTACAGCTCCACCACATAAGGCTGTGTGACTTTGAGTCTCGATGTTATCCCTGGTAATTGGGATAAAAATAGCATCTTATATATTTGCTGCAAAGATTACGTTACACAATGCCTAGTGTCTGCACATAGTAAATAGTCAACAAGTGTTAGCAATTATAATTGTAATTAATATTCAACAGGGCAGTGATATCAGCTGTACAGTGGAATAGGCGGTCCCACACTCCTCCACCAACAGAAACACTGATTTAACAATCATCTGTGTATGAAAATACCTTTACAAGAGCTCCAGAACCCAAGTAAGAGGTTACACTGTCCCAGTAAAACACAGAAAAGAGAAAAAAAAAAAAAATGCACTGCCAAGGTTAACAAGCAAAGTTTCACTTTATCTATATCACCCCTCCCCCAACCTGGCAAAGCACAGTTCTAAGAGAGATGCCCTTGGAACATGAGAGATCTCCTCAGAACATGAGAGACCCCCTCAGAGCATGAGTTCTTCCATGGGATAGAGACAGAACAATGCACCCATAAACAGCATGTACAGCATGGTAATTATAGTTAATAATACAGTCTCATATACGTGAAAGTTACCAGAGAGTAGATCTTACATGTTCTCAACACACACACACAAAAAAGAAATAGTAATTATGTAATGTGATAGAGTTGTAAGCTAATGCTCTGGTAACAAGCTTTTTCCAATATATAAGTATATCATTGTATATACTTAAGTATATCATTGTACACCTTAAAGTCACACAATGTTATATGTCAATAATATTTTAAAGCTGTGGAAAAAAACACAAATACACCTCAAAGAAATGGAATAAAGATTTAAATATAAGACCTGAAATCATCAATAGGGTAAAAGCTTCTTGACAGTCTTGGCTATGATTTTTCTGGATATGAAATCAAAAGCACAAAAAGCAAAAATACCAAGTGGGACTACATCAAACTAAAAAGTTTCAGGAAAGGAAAGGAAACAAACAAAATGAAAAGGCAACCTATGGAATGGTAGAAAATATTTGCAAACAATACATCGGATAAGTGACTAATACGTAAATTATCCAGTCAGTCCTCCATATCTGTGGGTTCCATATCTGTAGATTCAACTGATGGCAGATCAACTGTACTATATCATTTTGTATAAGGGACTTGAGCATCTGTGGGGGTTCTGGAACCACCCCCCTCAGGTACCAAGAGACAACTGTGTAAGGAACTAGGGGCAGGTACAAGAAAATGGAGAGAAGTTGGTCAAAGGGTACAAAGTTTCAGTTATGCAAGATGAATAAATTCAGAAGTTCTAATGCACCAGCATGATGACTATAGTTAACAATAATGTATTGTGTACTTAAGAGTAAATTTTAAGCACAAAAAAAGAGAAAATGTGAGATGATGGATATGTTAGTTAATCTGACTGCAGTAATCATTTAAAATATATATTTAAAATATCAAGTTGTATGCTTTGAATATATATAATTTTGTCAGTTCTAATTAATTAAAGTTGAAAAAATTCATATGAAACCACAAAAGACCTTGAATAGCCAAAGAAATTCTGAGCAAGAACAAAAAAAGCTGGGAACATCACATTTCCTGAATTCAAAATATATTACAAAACTACAGTTTTCAAAACAGTACAGTGCTGGCATAAAAAGACATATAGGCCAATGAAACAAAACGGAGAGCACAGAAATAACACATACATATACAGTCAACAAATCTTCCACAAAGGTCTCAAGTATTATATAATGGGCAAAGTGTAATCTCTTCAATAAATGGTGCTAGGAAAACTGGATATCTACGTGCAAAAGAACAAAATTTGACCCTTCTCTCACATTCTGCACAAAAACTAACTGAAAATAAATTACAGATTTAGATGTAAGACCTGAAATCATAAAAATTCTAAAAGAAAACGTAGGAAAAATTTTCTAAACTTTGGCTTTGGATTTCTTTGTTATGACACCAAAAATAGGAAACGAAAGCAAAAACAGAATGCGAGACTTCATCAAACTAAAAAGCTCGGCAAAGCAATGAAAAAATGAAAAGGCAATCTGTAGAATGGGAGAAAATACTGGCAAACTATACATCTGATACAGGATTAATATCCAAACTACACAGGGACCTCAACAGCAAAACCAAATAACCCACTTTAAAAGTTGGCAAAGGAACTGAATAGACCTTTCTCCAAAGATGACATACAAATGGCCAAGAAGTTTATGAAAAGGTGCTCAATATCACTAATCATCAGGGAAATGCAAACCAAACCACAGTGAGGTATCATCTCAAACAAACTGGGATGACTATCAACAAAAAAACAAAAGATAACTAGTGTTGGTGAGGATTTGAAGAAATGAGAATCATTGCATAATTGACAGGAATGTAAATCGGTACAGTCATATGGAAAAGAATACCCAAGTTCCTCAAAAACTTAAAAAATAGAACTAGCATATCATCCAGCAACCCACTTCTGGGTGTATATTCAAAAGAATTCAAATCAGGATCTCAAAGAGATATCTGCACTCCCAAGTTCATTGCAACATCATTCACAACAGCCAAGACATGGAAGCAACCTAAATATCCGTCCACAGATGAACAGATTTTTAAAAATTGTGTCATACACGTACAATGGAATATTATTCAGCCATGAGAAAGATGGAAATCCTGCCATTTGTGATAATATGGTTAAACCTGAAGGACATTTAAGCTAAGTGAAATAAGCTAGACACAGAAGGACAGTATCTGCTTGATAAGAATCAAAGCCATTTTTATGTTTGTGGATTTAGGGCTGCCAGATTTAGCACATAAAAATCCATTTTGTTTATCTAAAGTTTAAATTTAACTGTGTGTCCTGCATTTTATTTGGTAAACCTATATGAATTGTCCTAGAAGAAAGAAACTATACTGTTTAACATTAAGTATGCACAGTTAAGTGTAATATTATAAAATCAAGTAATGTAATTTACCACAGACCAAAAAGAAAAGTCAATAAACACACAAAAATCAGTCAATAAAATTCAATATCCACTCATGATAAACTTCAAAATGAAGAAATGTTTTTAATCTGACTGAAGGCATTATAAAAACCCTTAGTAAATGTCTTACTTAGTGGTGACATTATAAAATAATTTTTTTTATACACAAGAATGGTTGCTACATCACTCCTGTTCAACTTTGTATTAGAAGTTCTGACCGGTAGAATAAGAAAAAAGAAAATTAAAAGTGATCACAATTGGAAAAAAAGAAAATAAGTCATTATTCTTAGATAATATAATTATCTACCTAATACACACAAAATAACCTAAAGGTAATTGTTAGCATGAAGAAGAGCATTGGAATACTGCTGGAAATCAAAACGAATGTCTTTTAAATAAAAATATAAAATGGTTATATTTCTACATAACATAAACAGAAAATATAATTTTAATGATATCATTTTCCTATAGCCACAAAAAAATAACAAGTACCTAGAAATAAGTTTAACAAAAACTTTCTAATACTTGTGAAGAAAATTTTGGATAGACAATAAAGAACACATATAAAGAGAAAGATAGGCTATGAATCCATAAATGCACACACGCTCAGTCATATAAACACATGGGATTCATAATAATGGAATAGGAGCTCCTGTTCAATGGGGAAAAGATGGACTCTTCATTACATACATGGTACTAGGGTTATTGGTTATCATTAAAAAAGAAAATGAAAGTGGACTTATCACAAACAAAAAATAAAGTTTGAACATTTATAATTGAAAGGAAAATTTATTAAAAAACTATTAGAATACCATGAAGAAAAACATGTCTATGACTTTAAAATACAAAAAAATGCATAGCAGAGGAAATTATAAATTTGGCTACAGTAAAACTAAGACTTTTATACACCAATATTAAAAAAGCAAACCATAAACTAGAAGATATTAGCGACATACATAAACTGCAAAGGCATATTACCCAAGAAAAGAAAAACTTATGAATCAATAAAAGACAAATATTTAGAAAAATACTGATTTAAAAAAAAGACTTTTCCCAGAAAACACAAAATTCGTACATAAACATATGAAAAACATGCAACCTCATTAAAAAAGAAAATGAAAATCACAATCAAATACCCCATCATACCCTCAAGAGCTGTAACATTTAAAAAGCCAGATGATACCAAGTTTTGGCAAGGATGTGCAGTAACAAAAATTCTCATCCACTGCTAGTAGGAGGGTAAATTAGAACAACCCCTTGGGAAGGTGTGGCATTACCTCATAAAACAGATCATGTGTAAACCCTACAATCTAGCAGTTCCATGTCTCAAGTATAGGGACATATCTGTACATGTGTTTCACAGGCATTGCAAGAATCAAGCAACAGAGCCCCTCAGTTAAGAGCATGGACTACGTAGCCAGGGTCTTGACACTGAAATCTCATCTCAGCTACTTGGTAACTGTATCTCAGTTAATTTATTAGCATTTTTATGTCTTAGTCTCCTCATCTATAAGTTGATAATAGAGCCTAGCCTACAGGCTCGTGCTTTTATTTAAATGAGCTGATATACATAAAGTGCTTGGAACATTACCTGGCACATATGAAGTATTATAGCTTAAGCTGTTATTATGCACAGCAGGATTATTAATCATAACCAAAACACCTGGAAACACTGCCAAAATGCATCACTAGTAGAATGAATAAATAAACCATCATGACGTGTATGTGCATGAAAATGTATGTATACACGCATATGTACATTCCCATGTACACTCACATAAACACAATGCAACACTATATGATAGTAAAACTAGATGGACTATCTCATTAACAGGAAGAAACCAAACAAGGAACTCACAGAATACATACAATATGATTCCACATCTACAATTTTTTTTTACAGGCAAAATGGTCCATTGTTGAAGGAGACATATTTTTTTAATAAAATTAGAAAGAAATGTGTGAGAATGATTATCACAAATTCAGAATCTCAGAATGGTGGTGCCCTCCTGGAAGCTAAGAGGAGGAAGGAAGCAAAGAAAGTCATCCAGGGTGTTTCTATGGTGTTTGGGGTATAACAAACTTGGGGTATAACTATGGCTTCTTTGCTTTCCTTTTTTAATTAATTGCTTTACTTACCGCTTGCCTTACCAACAGGAAAACTACCTCCTCCACTCTCAAACATCACCTCCTTTAGAAATATTGTCCCGAACACAGGATTTTTTTTCACACCTAGGAACTAATACATTAGAGCCCTGCATAGTCTCTGTCTCTCATTTCCACTGTTTTTCACAATTTTATTTTATTTTTTTCGACATCAAAACCGATTCTAAACCATCTTACTGATGATGGGGATGTGATCTGACCCAGCCAGATAAATCACATTACGCACATCACTTCCTGTCAACAGCAATTTCTGAAATGAGGCTGCAGCAGCAGGAGAAAACAGAGAAAGGAAGGAGATGGAAATGAAGAATGGAATTATGAACACTGGAAAAATGTTTATCCCTTAAGGGTCAATTTGAGAAAGAACAAAACCAAACCAGCCTCAAGCAGATCTTACCCATCCTTAGTAATAACCACCACTAAAATCATACTTCCTGCAACAGAAAACAGACCCTGCTAACATTAAGGCTGGAGTACCGATCCTGAATTTCCTATTTTCTCCATGCAGAGTCATGTATCACATCTGAGGATGAGCCACCTGCACAGGGCTGCTTAGGTTCTGTTCATGATACACAGAGTGATTTACTGGATTGGAAGTTTCTAACAGAGTCAGAATAAAAATGAGAAAAAAATTGGAGAATGGCATTTAAAAAAAATGCTTATTAGATGTGACATAAAAAATGTATTCTAGGGCCAGTATTACAAAGATTTTGCTCATAATTCCAGGGTAGAAAATTTTAAGCATGACTGCACAGAAATGATAAAGCACTGATTTATGTATAGATTGGGGAGACAACGATTTTTTGGTTAGAGTATTCTATCACATATTATAAAATGGCTTTTCCTTTTTACTGTTTAGTTCAATAAATCTTCTTGTCTACTAATCTGTAAATTGCTGGCTCAAGCTACAGGCCATGATTTCCTCATTGAAATAAAGCCTATGGGAGAGCCCCCTGGCATGAAGCAAAATCCTCTACCTAGCATACAATTTTTCTGACCCCTGCAGACCCACCCCAAGAAAATTTTACTGTGTTTACTTACTAAAATACACTAGAAAAATGTTTACTAATGTCTAAGACAGCAACGGCTTCCATGAGGACCCAAAGTCTTCTGAAATCTTTTAAATCTTTTTACACATCCCAAATTAGCCACTCTTCCCATCAGTACCAACACAAGAAGAAAAAATGAGTGTAAAAAATGTTAGAGTCTAGATAAAATAATAATTATGATTATAGCATCTCATTTATGAAGTTAAAAAGAAAATTATGAGTATTGGCTAACACCAGTATGTAAATGATGAAGCAGAGATGGGAACTAAAGTTCTCTAATGTCTTAAAATTCTAACGCCAAGGCTTTCGTAGCTGGGAACTAGAGCAGTTATGCCTCAGATAACCATGTGGGAAAAGTGGAGTCAGTACTTGAGAGCCAGAGAGTAAGAAAGAGCGAGCTGGCCTAGATGTGGGGCAGCAGGAAGCAGCAAGGAAGCCCTGAGGACAAGCTTTCCAGCAACACAGTTTTGGGGATATTGACTCGGAAGAGAAGCTGAGTCTAAGCTATCTGCTCTGAACCCATACCCTTAAGAAGCACAAAGATCCTATGGAGTAGGCCTGCAAAGTTTCCAGAGATAAAAAGCATACCTAATTTTACAAAGATTGCCACACATGTAGGAAAGTAAGCAACTTTAAGTCATATCCAGCCAAAACAAGAAATCACAGATTAATAAAAAATTAATACTTGCAATCCTTGACGATTTTGAAATCATTGGTCCCAGCATTCAGAAGAACCATGAATGAAATGTTTAAATGAACAAACTGGGCAATGGCAAAGATAAGCATAAATCAAACTCTCAGAAATAAATACATAAAATTGAAAAAACAGAATTTGTAGAAGTGAATTTGAAATAACAAATTCAATGAATGTTTAAAACAGCAGGAAAGATACAGTAGAAAAGAAACTTCATGAACTAAAAGATACATACAAATAATTTATCCAGAATGAAACGAGAGAAAGAGATGAAAAATGTGTAAGAGATTAGAAGGCGTGGAGGACAGAATCAGGAATCAAATATTTGCTGGAATCACAAAAGGTAAATGGAGAAGAGGCAATATTTAAGAGCTAAATAAAGCCTGAGTATATTCCAGAATGGAAGAGAAATATACATCAAGACATCCAAGAAGCACAGTATGTCCTAAGCAGAAGACAAAAAAAGAAGTCTTTGACAGCTTTCTTTGCTCTATACTCAAGTCTCTCATTTTTCCCAGATGTTTTGGTTTTCAGAAAGATAGGGACAAGATCAGACACATCCAGGGTGGTATACGTGCACCCCTATGTTCACAGCAGTGCCATTCACAATAGCCAAAACATGGAAACAACCTAAATGTCCACTGACAGATGAATGGATAAAGAAGATGTGGTATATATATACAATGGAATATTACTCAGCCATTAAAAAGAATGAAATAATGCCATTTGCATCAACATGGATGGACCTGGAGATTATCATACTAAGTGAAGTAAGTCAGACAGAAAAAGAGAAATACCATATGATATCACTTGTATGTGAAATCTAAAATATGGCCAAATAAACCTATCTACAAAACAGAAACAGACTCACAGACATAGAGAATAGACTTGTGGTTGCCAAGGAGGAGGGAGTTGGGGGAGCGCTGCATTGGGAGTTTGGGATTAGCAGAGGCAAACTATTATATATAGAATGGATAAACAACAAGGTCCTACTGTATAGCACGGGGAACTATATTCAATATTCTGTGATAAACCGTAACAGAAAAGAATATTTTAAAATGTATATATATATGTATGTATAACTGAATCACTTTGCTACACGGCAGAAATTAACACAACATTGTAAATCAACTATACTTCAATAAAATAAATTTTTAAAAAAGACAGGGAATGGTATTTAGAGACAGTAATCTGAGTACTACAGGTGTTTATTGCTACAGAGTTCATTATTTCTAGGCTTTTCAGTAGACAAACCAAGGAGATGTGCATTTCTTAAAAGAGAAAATGCAGCGTGAAGTGTGAGTTCATGTTATTTCTATTCAAATTTAAATTATTTTTATCTCTTTTCCCTCATTCTGGAAAACTTTGGTTCCACATGGCATTAATGTATTCCTTAGTGCTTTTATTCTACTAGTAAGAAAATAATCCCAGTATTATAATGAATAGTATAACTACTTAAAAAATACAATTTTCAAGTACAATTGACCCTTGAACAACACAGGTTTGAACTGCATGGGTCCAGTTACACGCAGATTTCTTTTTAATAGTAAATACTACATACTACACGATCCAAAGTTGGTTGAATCTGAGGACGTAGAACTGTGGATACGGAGGGCAAACTAAAAGTTATACTGAAATTTCCACAGCTCAACTGACGGTGCCCCAACGCCCTCATGCTGTTCAAAGATCAACGGTATGTATTTTCCTTAGAATATAATCCACTAGGGATCTATGGTAAATTTATCGGAATTTAAAATCACGTATAACAATTCCTTTCTTTATGATTTATACAATCATAATGAGTCAAAATTAGGTTTTCAGTTCATTTTGCTTTTTTATTTTATGTAACATTTTTGTGTTTCTTTGTATAAATTTTCTAATCTTATGGAAACAAACATATTTATCTGGTTTCAAAGTCAAATCCATAAACTGTAGTATATTCAAAGCAGTTTGGTTTCTATTTATGTGCCCTCCACCTATTGTTCACCTTTTAAAAAAATTCTTATTTATTCAAACTTTGTTTTAATATAAGCAAATTTATATATACATATTTATGTATATTCACATATATATACCTATTTCATATAATATACATATGTAAGTTTATACAATATATAAAATTTATATATACATACTCATGTGTATAAATATAAATATATACATGTGTGTATATATAGGTTTATATGTATATAAAATTTTTTCATTCTTTTACAACTGAATAAAACTCCATTGTGTGGCTGTAAGAGTTCTTATACAGTATCAAACCCAAATATACATCAAAGGGTACTGGAAAAATTAACAGTCCTGGAATGAAGGGTCTTATGCAAGTATCTTTTTGCATTTTTGCCTGAGTATCTTTGCAATAGATTTCAATCAGAGGAATTGCCGAGTCAAAAATTAAAGACACACATAATTTTACTAGACACTGCAAAGCTTCTCTTCATTATAGCTGCATCATTTTGTATTCCCACTAGCAGCATATGAGAACACCTATTTCCCCACAGGCTTGATCAAAGAACATGTTGTCAAATTGGAAAGTTTGTCAGTCTAATAAAATGGAATCTCGTTGTGGTTTCAATTTGCCTTTTACTTGTTGGGAAAAAAGTTGAGAAAATTTTCCTACGTTTCAGAATCATTTAACCTGTCTTCTTCTATGAACTGCTAATTTTTCTCTACAGTTGTAGTAATTTATTTTTAGAACTTCTGTAACATAGTAACTATTTTTGAAATAAACTAGAGAAATACTTGCAATTTATCATTTACCTTTGATTTTGTTCATAATTCTTTTGTCATTCAATTTTTTAAAGTGATGAAATATACCAGCCTCTGTCACTTGTCTTTTAATCATAGTTAAGAAATTTCTCTACTCCTAGGCTACAGAGGAACATACTCAGGTTTCCTTCCAGTACTTGTATACTTTGTTTTTTAAATTTGTATTTCTCATCCATTTGAAATTTTACTTAAAGTATGGTGTGAGAATGAATAGAATTTTTACTTTTTCTATATGTCTAGTCAGTTATCCCAACGTCACTTATTTAAAAATATGTATCTTTTCGCCAGTGATTTGATATGCTGACTTTACAACAAATTTTCACAAGGATTAGGATCTATTTACAGATTTTCTTATTCCTTTCTCTTTGTCTAAATCTCATAATACACTATTTTGATCTTTATATGTTTTAATATCTGATAGAGCTATTTCACTCCACATACCACTACTCTTTATCAGGACATTCATGGCTGGACTTGCTTATTTGTTTTTCCAAATTAAATGGCTAATCAACATGCTTATCCCCAGAGAGAAAAAACTAAATGATAATTCCACTGAGACTGAATTAATTTATTAATTTATAAAATATTTATATGATGTTAAATCTTTCTATGAAGGAATACAGTATATAAACACAAAACTCAAAATCAACTACAGGATATAATGAAAGAGAGGACCCCATTAGGACTATATTTATTTTCCAGTTTAGAAATGTTCCAAACCTATGTGAGGAAAGCCATAAAATGCTCCTGAAAGGCAAAGAAGCAGCTAGAACAAAAGGTACAACATACTGTATTTCTGCATATATGATTCGATATCATGTGAATGTTAATCATTGCTTATACAACCATGACCTCAGTTTTCAGCCCTAGTGGCAAAACTAGACAATTGCAACCCCTAAACTGTCCAGTCATAAACAGCTTTGGAACTATTTGAGGAAGGAATATACATCCTGCTTATTGTCTGAACTTTTCATGTTATTTACAGAAATTATCAACAGAAGGAGTTCAATATCAAAATATACTGGATGGATAGCATTAGCTTGGAAAAAAATTGCAGAGTATATGGTAGAGCATCCTTTTAAGAAATGCTATACTTTTAATGTCATTGATGATACAGAGTATAATTCTGTATGGAAAAAGGCATCAAAAACCTTAAATCTAAAAGTGCCAGACTCTAAATGCAAAGAGCTTTGAGAACACCTCAACTCAGAAATTCTCAGGGGGTCCCTGAGACCCTTCAGCGTTCTGCAAGGTCAAAACAATATTTCATCCTTTTAATGTACTATTTGCCTAGTCACCACATTGACATGTGCCAGCAATCATGGGTAAAATTGCTGACACCTTCACATGAATCGAGCAGTATCAAGCTGTACCAGCAGTGATATTTTCACCCCACACACTACCAAAAGAATTAATAAGGGAGAAAAGTCAATTTCACTTAAAAATATCCTTAAGAAGCAGTAGAAATTATTAATAGCATTAAATCCCAACTCTTTGGTATGCATCTTTTAAATATTCTATTTGACAAAGGGGAAATATACATAACGTACTTTGCTGCATCCAAGTAGAATGGTTGCATTTGGGAAAAGCACTCATGCAATTGAGTTGTGAGCTGAACTAGCTACTTTTTCATGGAATACTATTTTTCCTTGAAAGAAGGACAGACAAACAAGTGATAGTTATTCAGGTTGGAGATATTTGGTAGAACATTTCTTAAAAATGAGCAAAGTGAGCCTGTCACTTCCAAGAAAAAGAACTGACTAGATTTGTTGCCATTGATAAAACTGGCACTTCCAAGTGAAAATTAGAATTGGAAAACTTGTATCTGCCACTATGCATGTTCCCAATCTTCAAAGATTTTTCTGGTAAGTTCTGTGTTGATATTAATAAGCAGAGGTTTTTGATACTACATAAAAAAATGTGTCAATATTTGGAAGATCTTCATAACTCATGAATGAGTATTTTCCAAATGACTAATGCATGATGTTAAAATAGTATGCATGGTAAAATACAATTCAGATTGCAAGGTAAACCAATGAATTTTAATGCAATAGAGTAGGACTAGGTCATTGGTAACATTTAGCAGGTTGAAGGGTGGCCCTCGAAAAGATATGTCCATGTCTTAACCCCAAGAACCTGGACTTTATATGATAAAAGAACGAATTACATGTCAAAAGATATAATTGCATTAAGGTTTCTGAGAGAAGAAGCTTAACCTGGATTAACTGGGTGGGCCCTAAATCCAGTGAAATTATTGTTTTAAGAGTTAGGCAGAGGAAGATTTTATAGGCAGTAGAGGATAAAGCAATGTGACCATGGAGGTAGAGATTGGAGTGGTAAGATCAAAAATCAAGGAATGACAACAGTCATCAGGGGATCAAAGAGGCACAGAACAGAATCTCTCCCACAGCCTTAGAGGGAGTGCCGCCCAACAGGATTTCAGACTCCTGGCCTCCGCAACTGTGAGAGAATAAAATTCTGCTGCCAACCACTTATTTGTGGTAATTTGTTGAGGCAGCAATAAAAAACGAATACAGTATAGTTTAAGATTCCACACTGCAACTAAACTTTTAGAAACTACCACTTATTAACTTTCAGCATAGTATTAAAAAAATAGTCAATTATCTAACAAATCTATTAAAACACTCCTCCCTTTTCCAGTTACAGAAGTGTGAAGACAGATTTTCTCTGTGTATTTCTACCAAAACAATATATGGCAGCAGAAAGATGCAGAATCAGATATGAGAATACAGCCGTCTTCTATCAAGCCAGACATTAAAGCAGTTTACATAAATGTAAGACAATGCTACTCTAATAACTATTTTTTATTTTGGAAAAGTGTAAACTTTCATAACAATGTTTATGTTAATAAACAGTTGTATTATTTTAAAATGAATTAATATGTAAATATTTAAAATTTTTCTCAGTTGTGATTTTAATACAATAAATACTGGTAGATATAACTCATATAAACAAAAGTTCTTAGGGTTCCTCAATAATTTTTAGGAGTATACAATGGCCCTGAGATCAAGGAGAATTATATTAACCAATCTATTACACTTATAATTTCCTGTTTTGTGCATTCGTAAGAATAACAGTTGAGGAAGAAATCTACATCTCTAAGAATTCAAAAGACTTCCTTAATCAAGAAAAAAATATGAGAAAAGGAATTCTGAGTTCAAGCGTCTTTAGGAAGAAGCTAAATTTCAGTATACAAATTGTGTATACAAATTGTGTATTTCTTAATAAAGAAATAAAAATCATTTGACTTTGCAATCAACAAAAGAGAAAGAAAAATACAGAACTTGGAAAAAAATACTATTAAAAAGGCGCAGTCGGAATCTTTCCTGGCACTTCTTGTACCCTGGAAAGGATTATATAGACAATACTTTTTCAAATTCTTATAAATCTTCCAGATAATTCCCTTACACACAAAATTATTCCTATTCCTTCTCTTCAAACATCCCCCAAAACTCCTTCCCAGGCTTAACACGTCCTTTGACCTATGACTCTTTTCCTTTCCTCTGGTTTCTGCATCACGAAGGCCCCAGACCTGGTGTGCGACCTGGAACATCCCCAGGAAGTGGAGGAGGAAAAGGTACTTGAGGGTCAAAGCCAGAACCAACACTTGAAGGTGAAGGTGGGAGTGAAACAGAGACTCTCGAAGCATTCATAGTTTTGGTCCTATATACATAGCTTATATTTTCTTCTTCGTGGATCGAATATCACTATTTAACTTTATTATTATATTATAAATACTATTGATGGGTTTTCAAATTTTTGCATTATATACAAATAACAGGACACATAATTAAAATAATAAGAAACAATGTAATCTTGTACATATTGACAACTTGGGAGTGATGGTAGAGCTAACAGAAGTTGATGTGGAAAAGGAACAAAGAGTAAAGGGAAGTGTAGATCCACAAATTTCTTCATCCTGTGTGACAGTCTCAATAAATACTATCTAAAGCAGTGTTAGAAACACAAATTCTCAGATTCTCACGCCAGATCTGTTGTTGCAAGTCCAACTAAACTACTCCGCACTCACTTTGCGAGGCCAAGCGGCCGTGAACTGACACAAGCCCCTCCCTAAGCAAATGCCCTGAGTAACAGAAGGCAGAACCACAGGTATTGTAAACGTGACTCCCTCAACCACCCTTATGATAAGCATCTTCCCCCACCTCCCAGGGCATTCCTCTTGTGCACCCCTTAGATAAGACCCCCTGAGAAACTTACCAAAACCCTGCTCCTTGGGGTTTGAATTGACTAACCTGGTCCTAACCCAAGAATCCTCAAGCATTCCACCCACCCACCCACTCTAAAAAAGGCATGTTCCCAGGTCCTGCCTGCTCTCTCTGGCTGCATCCTTCCTTGACCTCCCGTGTGGTCCCCTTGAGGCATGCCGTGTACTTCCTCTAGGAATGTGAGTAATAAGCTTCTCTATTTCAATTCCCTTCTAGTCTTTTGCTAAACCTTGGCTCACTATACAACGGGTCAGCCCCAGCTTTACCTAACAATTAATTTAACAAAGTCACAACACCTGCTACATCACAGTCTCCGGGTGGGGCCCAGCAACCTGAGTTCTAACATGCCCTCCAGGTGATTTTGATGCATGCTAAAGTTTGAGAACCAATAACCTTTGTCAGATCAAGAAATAGAGGTCTTAAAATTATTTTAAGTGAAAAGGTAACCACCAGAATAACTATAAAAGTGTTTCTCTATATAAAAATATATATAAGAAAACCAAGAGTGGAACACGTGAGGGAGAAGAAGGCATTGAAATGCATTAATTGTCAGCTATTATAGGACATCATAAATAATACCAAGAGTTGATAAATTAAGTAATGTTGATAGAAGTGTATTATTTAGCATTATGATAATAACAAAAGTTAAAAACAGTTCAAAGTGCTATACCTGAGAAGCAGACTAGAGAAGAGGAATAGGGGACACATTCATTCTTTGTTGTATACCTTTTTGTGAAGTTTGGGTTAGGGTTTGATTTTTTTTTCAACCAAATTATTACTTTATTAATTTGAAATAATGTCCAGTATTCAATTTCCAGACCCCTGTAAATTCTTACCCCAACTTACATCTAAATACTTAATTGAGCATTTATTTGTGTCTCTCATCACATCAAAGAAGTTGGATTAAGAAGATTTCATCTAAATGTCATCTTCACTAAGATTGGTATACAAGGTCAGATGACATCAGGATTTCCAGTACCAAAGCAAAAACTGTACCAAAGCTGAGCAGGCAAAGACTTTATTCAGGCTACTGCAATAGGAGAGAAAGACTCCATTCTGCTGGGACAAAAGGCAAGAGGATTTTTAAGTGATGGGGTGAGCTAGGGGGGAAGCACTGGAGGATATGAGGGGGTAAGTTGACCAAAGCAATGTGTGGAGCAAGATTTCCAGCACCTGTGATTAGGCCATCTGGGTTTGCTCGTTGGTACGCATCAAAGTTAGGCTCCTACCTCTCCTACTGGGAGACAGAGGTACATCTCAAAGAGATAGTCCCCCAGTCTTTAAGACATTTCCTAGGTTATAAAAGTGGCAAAAGGCTGGGAGAAGATTTATATACATTTCAAAGGGGCAGAGAAAGACCGTACAATTTCAATTTTTCTAAATTAAATGCTTTAAGAAAAGGGAGATCAGGGGCCTATAGTAATGGAAGCAACATGTCTAAAGTTTAGTCAAGCTGAGGGGAATGTTGAGGCCATCTGGGCCGTAACAATATTTCATATGGTAAACTGCTGCTTGTGAATGCACGTCAGAATGATGACACACTCCCTAATTTCTTCACCTCATCCCAAAGAGCACTCTAAGAAGAACCCTGTTATAGGAACTCATATGCAATAATCACGTGAGGCATTCAGGGCATACGTGCACTCTTACTCCTTTTCTCTGACACCCAGACCATCCCTGCCTATAGCAATCATATTTGACTATAAACTACTTGGGGAAAGATTCTAATTGATATTTTTCACCTTTCGAGGTATTCATACAACACCCTACAAATGGATTATGTCCAAACGATATTGATAAATGAACATTCCCATATTGAAGATACATATTAAAGAGCATACAGCAGAATCTGAGAACCTGTACAGGGTCAAAATCAATTCACAAATCACTTCTATGTAATCTCATTTGTACTGCTCTTCAACCCCCTCTATTAGACTAACAGCCTAGTAAACCTTTTAGAACACAAGACACAAGTTCAAAAGTCCATTTGCCCTTTAGATGGCAAAGAGGACCTACAGAATTCATGCACATAGTTCCCTGATGCCAAGATAGGTCAATGGGTTAAAAAAGTTATAAGCAACCTCTGAAGAAAAACCATGGAGGTAACCAAAAGTAAAACTACTTGTTTCATTATAAAGTATTAAATATTCATTTAGTAGATCACTTAGCAGATTCCTGACCTTTGTGAGGAATGATTAACATTTTCACAATTTTTCTTAAAAGCATACCATCACAGAAAATTTCTTTTCATAGGTAGAGTATCCACTAGCCTATTTAGGTAAAAACATAAATGCAGAGGGTTATGTACACATACAGGACTTAGTAAATTGAAATTATCTTAACTGAATTACTTCAGGCACTCCTGTCCTCATCTCAGGATGGAATGGAGTCTACGTGTATTTAAACTTTCCATTACTTTCAGAAAACAGAACACTTTTACTTTTTGAAAATCATCTCCCCAGCTTTTAGTCATCCGATTTCTTCAGCCACTCAGAGTTTAGCCTTGCAATTCTCTTCCTGATATTCTCATCTCAAATCATTCCAATATCCATAAGGACCTTAAAACACATTTGGGTTTCCAACATCCAAAAACAAAACATAAAAGATAAACACACACACAAAAGCAAGTATCTAAAGAAATCTGTATTAGTTAACATCACATATCACTCCAAAACTTAGTGGCTTAAAACAATAAACATTTATCATCTCTGGTTTCCATGGGTCAGGAATTCAGTTCTGGCTTACCTGGGGGCTTTTGACTTCGGGTCTCTTATGAGGTTGCAGTCAAGATGTCAGCCATGTCTGCAGACATCTGAAGGCTTGATTTGACCTGGAGGATCTGTTCCTAAGAAAGCTCACTAACCTGGTGCCAGTTGTCGGGAGGAGTCGTCAGGTTCCTCTCCACAAACTGCATCATTGTCATCATGACGTGATGGCCGGCTTCCCCCAGCAGGAGCAGTCTATGAGAGAACATGGCCAAACCGACCACATCTTTTATGACCCAGCCTCAGAAGTCACACACCATTATTTCTGCAATATACTAATGGCTATCAAGTCAGCATCATTTCATGTGAGAGGGAACTATACAAGGTTATGAATAGCAGGAAGCGAAGATCACTGGGTACCATCTTGGATCCCAGCTATCGTAACATCCTTCTTTTACTCCTGCCTATCTATTTACTTAGTAACTAATGCCCCACGCTGGTTTTGCTGCCAAGCTATTCAAATATTTGATCTACATCTTTCCTCTCCTCTTTTTAATGATTTTAATTCCTTCTTGTTCCCTTTACCATCTATTGGGTTGGCCAAAAAGTTCGTTCTGGTTTTTCCATCAGAGCTTATGGAAAAACCCGAACGAACTTTTTGGCCAATCCAATACCTCAGTACATACCACTCCACAGAAACTATTTCCTTGAAGATTACCAATAATCTCTTCCTGCTAAACTGATGGCCTTGGCCTTTCCTCACACATCTTATAATGTTTGATGTTACAAACCATCCACTCATGAAATTCTCTCATCCTCTGGCATCTTTGGTACATTAAAGGCTTCTCCAATCCCTCCTCTCCTTTCCTCTACAGGGTTCCTAAGTGCAGAGTGTTCTTTAAGCTCATCCCTCTGGTTTTCTTGCTATAGTAAGACTGGGCATCTTCAGCTACGTGATCTGTTATTAGGCCTGCGTTTCCTTCCGTACTCAATCATAGGTCCTATCTAGCTGCCTTCAGGCATCTCCATTCTCTAATCTCTAAACAAGGCTCATTGTTTCTTCCTTCAACGTCTCCTGGAAGAATCTGTTTTATCCCAGCATCCCCACTACCACCACCCTAGTCCAAACCCTCCCTATACCACAACCAGATGAGCACAGCAGTGTTTTAGCTGCTCAGCTTACTTGACCCTAACACTGACCCTGCTTCTACTCTAATCCAACTGTCATATATTCTGATGCTAAATCTCCTTTATAAATTTCTTTTATTTTTTTCATTTTCCAGCATAAGATTATCATCTACTGCTTTCAAATCTAAATTCCTTAGACTGGCTTTTAAAGCATTTATTGTTTTCCCATTTGGCTACCACACCTAATTTCTTATTCTCCTTACTTCTTATTGGTGATTAACCATTCATTCGCTATGCTCCAAGTACACAAATTTCCACATTTACCTTTTTAATTCTATTCTTTCCATAAAAGTAAATAAATAAAACAAACTTATCTCCTACCAATTCATCCTACTCATTTTTGTATATCTAGCTCAAATTCCACGATCCCCATGAAATCTTCTCTACTTTAGTTCACACTGGGCTGCTTAATTTTTGAGTTCCTAATGCTCGATTAGGCATCCACATCTCTGATTCTTTGTTAGTCTTATTTTCATAGCTAAGTTGCAAGTGTATAAAGACTGCAATCATATTTCTTTATTTCTTTTAAGACATCTAAAATGGTCTACAAGTAACACGCTGAGCACATAATAGGCCATGAATAAATATTTATTGGTTAACTAAATGAGGCCAATGAGTAGAAAATTCCTACATCATTTGGCAGTATGACTACAGGCAAAAAGACTCCTTCCCAAAACATATTATCTAAAAGGGCATTTTCCCCATGTGTCAACAACAAAAAAAATGACTGTCTTCTAGCAGAGCCAAGCTTAGCTCTTTAAGCATGTATAAAATCCACAAGACAAAACTGTTAGAGGTACAAACTGTTTAAATAAAAAGGCAGATATACAAAATAATTACTTCATTTGGCAAGTACAGAGGAAATCAGGTCACATTCCAAACGTTATCCAATGATTTCAGCAGTCGGAGAATAATCAAGGGAAAAAAATTAAGCAATAAGTCTGCTGTCTTGGATTTATTAAGGGAAAGGAAATTCTTATAGAGCCAAAATGATAAGATTAAAACCTACATAACCTATATGATTTGTAAAAGAAAATAATTAGTGAAGGTAATTGTATGATGGCAAAAAAAATTACACTTTCCTAATTTGAGCAAATTAAAATTTAATGATTATGAAAAATAACTATGACATATCTTTGGAAAGAGAACATATTTGTATTTCCCCCAAAGTCTCACAGCTGGTTGTGCCCTCCTTTGGAAGCAGTGTTACGTCTTGGAAACAGCATGAGTTTCCCCAGCCAGAAGGACCTACATTACTCCTTCAGGGATCTTAGGCAACCAACCTCTGGGAGCTGTTGTGAGGATTAAATGAGATTACATATCTAAAAGAACTTGGCATGGTGTCAGACACACGCTGGTCAACACATCTTAGTTTCCTTCCATTCTGCTTTGCAGAGATAAAGAGAACTGGAGGTGGAATAACCCTTGAGTAGGAGGGAGGAACCAGGGATGCTTATCCCAGCTCAGCTGTTAGTTTGGTTGTGACAGGGACAGCCTACTGTCTTCCAATTTTCACTTTCTTCTTCATTTTGGTAGGACAATCCCCTAAGTTTAAATGGGCATGCAGGGGCCAGATGGTTCTATTTCTTTTGCCTTCACAGGGTTTGTAATTGTTTGATTTGCAATGCATTTCGGTAGACTAGACACTTTACTTGTTATCAGCCACTACTCACTTCTGCCCTAACCCAGCCCAATTCCAACACCCAGGACTCCTTCCTGACATCTTATGGACTCTTCTGTGCATGGCTGCTGGACCAGATGATCCCTAAGGAATCTTCCAATATTTAGTAGTCCTGAGGAAACACATGGAATAACATTCATTTCCCTGGTAATCATAAAGACTTGGTGGGTTTTTTCTTTTTTTTCCAAAATTTAAGAGGAAATTTGAAATACTCTAAGTTTTAAAATTCTCATCTCCTCTGCTAGTTTTTATTTAGGAGACATACAGTATATTCGTTTCTTGTGGCTACTGTAACATTACCATAAATCTAGAAGCTAAAATAACAGAAATTTATTCTTTTACAGCTCTGGAGGCCAAAAGTCTACAATCAAGGTGTCTGCAGGGCCACACTCCCTGTGAAGGCTCTAGGGGACAATCTTTCCTTGTTCCTCCAGTTTCAGGTGACCTCAGGTCTTATTTAGCTAGTGGCTGCATCACTCCAATCTCTGCCTTCATCTTCACATGACCTTCTCTCCTCTGTGTCTATAAAATCTCCTCTGTCTATAAGATCTGCATGTCCCTAACTCTTATAAGGATACTTATCATTGGGTTTAGGGCCCACCTAAATAATCCAGGATCATCTCATCCCAAGATCCTTTTAGTTACATGTACAAAGACTACTTCCAAATAAGAGCACCGACATTCACAGGTTCTAGGGATTAGGACTTGGATGTATCTTTTGGGGATCCATCATTGAACCCACTACAGAACGCTACATAAACAATCACTCAGTTATAAAACACAGGTAGTATAGATATCTCACACTCTGAAAAGGAAGTAGTCAAATATCAAGTTTTTCAACTATTTACAAAAAATAGCATTTCAATGAAAAATTTAAGATCTTTCAATACACCTTTTGGAGTTACAAGTTTAAATAGCAATCTTTTCAATCAATATCTTCTACATTATCATGTAACTTTCATTATTGTTAACCATATTCTAATATGGGAATTCACTACTTCTTTAATAGATCACAATTATTGACAAAGAAATCTTGCAATTGATTCATTTTTTCCTGTTTAAACATGTAATACATATATACAACCTTAAAATTCAACACAAAAGAGGAAACAATTATTCCCCTTTAGTACTCCTTGCCTAATTCCTCTCTTCGCCCAAGAACAGTTTAAAATTCCTTTCAGAATATTTTGTGCATACATAAAGGCTATTTACTTGATTGTTTTGTTTATCATAAATGGGATCATTCTATTCACAGCACTCAGTGAATTACATTTTCCTTTTATCAAGGTCTTATTTTTGTAACCACACAATACTTGACAGAAGGAATGTAGCGTAATTCATTGATGGACATTTCAGTTGCTGTCAAACGTTTTACATCAAAAAAAAAGCTTGCAATGGTCATATATATGTCTTTGAGAATGTACAAAACTTTCTGTAGGATAGATTTTTAGAGGTAAAGTTATTTGGTCAAAGATTATGCACATTTCCAATTTGATGAAGCCTGCTAATTTGTTCTCCAGAAAGCTGTCTATGAACTGGCCAATCGGTGCTGAAAGATAATTCTTACCTGGTCAATCAAGTGTGTGTATCTGCATGTATACATGTATAAAAAGCATATTGAAACATACATATTACACACACACACGTGTACTTTTTATACTATCTAGGTATATGGAAGGCCACTCAGCATCAGTTAGAAAAACTAGGGAAGAAGACTCTTATGTCCATAATCCTTCCTAACTCATCCACCACTGAGCATCAGGCACTCAAAAAGGGAAGAGACCCATTTTTGGGTGTCATGAACAAAAAAGTAACATTAAAAAGTGGTTTCTGATATGTTTTCTGACCCATTGCCATGATCCCAGGGCAGAATACTCTCCTAGACAAGAAATTCTCCCTCAGAACGTACGTGGCTCCACAATACCTAATTGATACATCCTAAATAACTATAGGAACTCAATCCAACAATGCATCAGAACTCATCATGCCTTTTTCTTCAAAGTTCTAGTGAGAAAAAAACTTGCTAAGAGCTATATGTAACTTGAATTCCAAGGTGATCTGATTTAAATGAGCACCGCACCACAAATTATATATTTAGATGCTTTTCAGCTAAACTAGGAAAGGGAGAATATCTTTTCATCAGGCTCAGGTTGAATTGGAGTGACACTAGCATTAAAAAAAAGCTTATTAAGGTGCTTCCATAGCTGTCACTCCTGACTTCAGCACTCCACACAATTATAAGATAGTAATAAAAATTATTCCAAAGCACTTGAACAATTATATGCTCTTCAAACAGGTTGACGATGAAGGATGCACGTATTTTGAAAGTAGTAGATCTGATAGTTCTTTAAAACTGCAGCAGGAAACTGTTTCTCAGTTAGGGGAGTACATACAATTATTTATCAATCCATTATGGAACATCTACAGACTCAGAGAATTTATCGTGTTCCATTAAGTAGAGAAATTCGTTCCACTAGGCTTTTCCTTATTCGGGTATTTGAATATCCTTCATCCAACCTCACTGAAGTCCAATACACTCTCACTTTCTACCTCCTAACTCCTCCTGCCCACAACACACACACACACACACACACACACATCATCATCACATACTTGGCAAAAAAAGGTACCAAATAATAAAAACATGACAGGTTGCATTGCAAGAAATTGCTTTCTGATGAAAACGTAAGACGCATAAAATGTTAAGTTGTTGCAACATTTGTTTTATTTACAACAAAGAGAGCAGAAATGTTAATTATTTCGACATAAGAATTGGCTGCACTAAAGATCAGAATACTCTGGGGATTAGAGACACAACTCAAGAAGGCTGCGCTTAGGTAGTGACACACTTCAGGACAAAAACGATTTTGTACTGGGGCATGATTCTATTCTGCTAACAAACAAACAAAGCAAATGATTATTTTTGTGACCTTTACGTGTTATTCTTGGAAAACTCTTTTCATCATTCGGAAATGAAAATTGTTCGACTGTTCTGTGACTTCTTTTTAACCAACGATCTGATACTTTTCTCGGCATGTTCCCACTTTATTGAGATGTAATTAATATTCAATAAAATGCATGAACTTTAAATGTTCAGTTTGATGAACTCTGACAATTAAATATAGCCATGCAACCACCATTCAAAATATATATAGTAGAACAAATGTTCCCTGGCACTCCTTTCCAGTCATTTCTCTCCCTACTCCTACATCTAATACGGGATTTCTATCACTATAGATTACTTTTGTCTGCATTTGGATATCATATATATGAAATCCTACAGTATGTGCTCTTCTGTGTATAGCTTCGTTTAATATAATGTTGATATGTATCCATACTGCTCTGTGTATCATTAGTTTTTTCTTTTATTACTAAGTAGTATTCAATTCTATGGATATACTACAATTTGTCTATCAATTCTCCTGTTGTTAGACATTTGGGTTGATCCTAGTATAAGGCTATTATAAATATGGCTGCTATAAACATTCTTCTACAAGTCATGGTAAATACCTCTGAGAACTATTCCTGGGTCATAGGCGAGATGTATGTTTAAATTTAAGAAACTGCCAAACAGTTTTCCTAAGCAGTTGTCCTGCTAACACTCCCATCACCACTGTATGAGAGGTTCTATCACTCCATATCTTCACCAAAATTTGATATTTTCAGTCTTTTTTATTTTAGCCATTCCAGGGCATGTTTAGTAGCATCTCATTTTTGTTTTAGTTTGCATAGCCTGATAACTAATAAAACTGAATACTTTTTTAATGTACGTCTGTGAAGTATCTATTCAGGTCTATTGCACATATTTCTACTTGGTTATTTGTGTTTTTACAGTTGATTCGTTGGAATTCTTTATGTATTCTGTATGCAAATCCTTTGTAAGATACTATAAATTTTTCTAGTTCATGATGCATGTATTAATTTTTAATGGAGTCTTTTGATGGGCAGAATTTAATTTTGCCTAAGTCTAATAATCAACTTATGCTTTATGTTTTTTGTGTCCTATACAGGAAAGTTTTGCCTAACCTGAGGTCATGAAGGTATTTTTCTGTTTTCTTCTAGAACTTTTTGAATCTGGTTTAGATCTATGACCCATCTAGAATTAATTTTTGTGTATGGTATGTGATCAGAGTCAAAATACATTTTCTTCCATAAAGATACCAAGTTGTTCCTGCAATATCTGTTGGAAAGACAGATATTGCAGGAACAACTTGCAAAAATTGGAACAACTCCCAAAAATAGCTTTGGCACTTTTGTTAAAAAAAAAAAAAAAGTCAGTTGACTGAATATGTATGGGTCTGTTTCTACACTCTATTCTGTTCCATATTCTATTTGTCTACGCTTAGGCCAATACCACTGCCTTGACTACTGTATATTTATAATAAATTTTGAAACCAGGTGAAGTCTTCCAACTTCTTCTTTCAACATGTTTTAGCTATCCTATTTTATTTTCATTTCTGTATGTATTTAGAACCATCTTGTCTACTTCTTCAGAATAGCATGTTGCCTTTTTGATATAAATTACATTGAATGTATATATCAAATTAGAAAGTATAGCCATCTCAGCAATATTTCATTTTCCAATCTAGAAACATGCAGTGTATCTCCATTTTTATGTCTTATTTAATTTCTCAGTAATATTTTACAGTTTTTAGTATGGAGATCTTAAGTATCATTAGGTTGATTTTTTTCTTATCTGACTTTTTATGCTATTGTACATTTTCAAAATGTTATTTTCCAATTGGTGGTGAGTGAAGACTTGCTCTATGGTGGGGGTCCCTTGTTCTATCACAACAGCCCATACATGGCTATTAAACATATGTTAGCAGTTCAGCTGGTATTTCCCTCTCCTATCTTTGGTAGACATTTCCTCCAATGATGAGAGCAGTGGTAAGTCTCTCTTCTCTTATAAAGGGATCCTCACACTCTGATGTTTTATTTGTTTGTGTTTCTTTATGTGCTCAGCTTTATAATAGGGATATTTTTTAACTATGATTTTTATAGTTTATCTGGTTTGTTTTGGTTGTTAGAGACTGATGGCCTGTTACGACATTTTACATTCAAACTAAAAACCATTTGGTGAAATTTTTTTAATCACTGTAAGACAATCTTCCCTATTACTATGTCTGAAAAAGCAAAAAAGAAAAGTATCAAATAGCACCCAAGAGTCCAAGCAATCATACTGAAGACTAATGTTTACTCAGTGCTTTCTACATGTTAGCATTTAGATTTATAAATATCAACTCATTCAATCCTCAGAACAACCATATCAAGTAGGTATGGTTACCATTATCCCCATTTTACAGATGAATAAACTGTAAAATATAAAATGAAATATAAAGCGCTTGTCATTTGCCTAATGAAACACAGCTGTTAAATGGTAGCACTGGGACTTGAACACAAGTAATTTGGATTTCAAGCCTAGATTCCTACCTACTTCCTCCTAATGCCTCTCCACCAAATCTCAGCATCCTACCTTTATCCTGATTTCCCATATGTAATAGCTATCTGGGTTTTTTCATTATAAATGCTTCTTTCTTCTTTGAGTTTTTTTTTTTATCTGAATCTCTCCTATTCATTTACCAATTTGATATAACAGATACAATTTATTAAGTGCACACACAAAAAACACTATGTTAGTAATTTTGCATATATTGTTTACAAACCTCACAAAAATTCTGAGAAATGGCATTATCCCTGTTCTACTTTGAGGGGAACTGAGGTTCAAACAAAGCAGTTTTTTTTTTTTGCAGTACACAGGCCTCTCACTGGTGTGGCCTCTCCCGTTGCGGAGCACAGGCTCCGGACGTGCAGGCTCAGCGGCCATGGCTCACAGGCCCAGCTGCTCTGCGGCATGTGGGATCCTCCCAGACCGGGGCACGAACCCATGTCCCCTTCATCGGCAGGCGGACTCTCAACCACTGCGCCACCAGGGAAGCCCAAAGCACTTTTCTTAATTTCCATAAAAACTAATGAAGAAATAAAATTGTCATTTGACCCCTCTGGAATCCAAAACGCATAATGTAATCTTTCATGAAAAATTAAGTCTTCTCCTAAAGTTGCCTTTGCAACCCCTTTGCTCACCATTACTTACTGTAACTGGATATTTATTTAAACACTACTCCTCTGTATAACATCATTACTTCATTTTTTCTTGCTGATATTCTAAAACCACTTGTTTGAAATTAAGGGCTCTGTTAATGTCTACTAGGGTCTCTTTTGGAGGCTGTTATACCTCAACGTCAACCAAGGAGTCTTTGAGATGTGGGCAGTACTGTGAGGCCTGGGGCTGGACCTGATTCTCAGCTCCTGGAGTTGAGAGAAATAATGCAGAACCTCTCTGCTGATGCTCGAAAAGGTCAAAGCTGCTCATGGCCCTACATCACCACTATTACCATTGCTCTCCAAACAACTCCTCCAACTGACTTTACTCCCTTCAAAATACCTTCTGTGTCCATTGCAACATAGATTCGACAGAAAAAAAAAGTTCAGGAAGGCCCCAAACTCCTCAAGGCCGACTCTTAGACTCATCCCACCACCATAATAGCCCAGAAAAATTTTCCAGTTCTGGTGTTGTAAATCGAAAATCTGATGCCTAGTTTCCACAATTATTTCTTAAATCATTTTAATGAAAGAAGAAAAATTCCATAGTAAGAACTTGCAATCAGAGGAGCTGTCATTGATAGGCTAATACTCAAATTATGGTAGACCCTATGAAAAACCCCATAATCCACAATTTCTGGCCTATTGCTGAAAAGTAATGGCACTGAACAAGATTCCAAAAGACTCAACACTTATATTCATTCTCAGTACAGAAACTCTTCGCAGAAAAAATTGTGCTACTCCCTTAGGACTGAATCTCATTTCAGACACTTGTTCCTTATGACGGCCCGTGTGTAATGATTTAAATGTCATGAAATCCTGCAGATGTGTTTAATAAAGTAATTGAAATTACTTCGTGTAATTTATTTTACTTTCAGTGATGGAAATGTGTGCACATAAATGTCACTGCACTGTCAATGCATTTAATGGCAGCTGAGTATAATCCTTTGAGGGTTTCTAGTTAGTGGGGATTTTACCTTCCAAGTATAATAAAATTTCTCTCCCAGCACATGCGTGGACTGAGGCAATGATTAGTACACAGTATTAATAAGAAATTTCCCCATGTAATCCTCTGACTGCAGAGATGAGGTCAGGACTTTATCGAGACCAAGTTCCTGCTCTAATTTCTGGGACACTTTCACAAATGATACAAGTGGTTCTTTAAAACCCAGACTGCAGCAGCAAACAGTGCGCTTTTTGGAAGTAACATTTGGGTGCCTGGAGCGGATGCTTCTATGACTTGGAGTCATTAAGCACCGAAATACAGCAAAACTGATGCAGAAAAATGAGCCAGTATCTCACCAAAACAATTTTTGCGAAGGGTTCTATGACTTAGGATCTCACCTCATACATTTGCCTAAGCATCTTGCACAGGTGAAACTACATCCTGCCTTTGAGTAACCTGCCCTCTGCCTTCTTACTAAACACAGACATATAAAGAGCCTTTGCCTGACCTGATAGAAAGTTGATTTCGTCTTTGTCATTTGTAAAGCATAAAGCATCCTTGTTATTTAACAAGGGATATGCTTTCAAATGAGCATATTAAATGTGGTTTGATAAAATACCAGGAGTGAAGGAAGACTAAATCCTTGACTATGTACTTGTAATAAAATTTTCAGTTTGAAATGGAATACAATAATCTATAGTTAATCTGGGCAAATCTTTCTCTCAGAATGATTAGTCAACAGTTGTGATAGAAAATTGCAGAAAAGTTAAAAGGAAGGATGTGGCCTCTTCTCATGGTATAATCCCAGAAGGGGTATTATTATTCTTTCTATTGCAAAATTACTGGCAGTTTTTAAAATTGATTATTTTTAGTTACTTAACTATATGTTTAGGTTTGAAGACAAGTCAATCAAATACCTAATTAAATGTAGAGTTATTAAATTCTTTTGGTTACTTATTCTCATCTACGGATCTGACTTTTGTATTACATATCAAAGGGAACCTTCTTAGCAGATTAAAACCTCTAGAAGAAAATTAAGTGAAAAATATATGTTCATGCATAAAAACTTGCATTTTGTGAAGACTACAAACGCCGAATGACTTACAGGCAACCGGAAATCACACTGAATTTTGCTATTTCGATTTTAACTAAAACCCACAATGCACAAAATCACAAGTGTATTTACTGTCATGATAAAAGTTCCCTTAAATATCAGGGTTTATTACATATATTAGTTCCTCTCATATTTTACTTGGTACCTCACTTTTACTTCTAAAATATCTGCATGTGGGTAAGTGAACAGAACGTCTCTTTTCGTTTGGATTGCTGAAGTTCAACCTTCAAAACAATGCAACCATCAGGTAAAGTAAATGAAGACTAAATTTCTAGATTGGACTCTCAGAAGTACCACTTGGACAAGAGGGCTCCTGGCCTGAGCCAGTGCATTTACAGTCTGCTCTTATCCTCTTCCAGCTATGGCCCTCCACACAGATAAGGTCTGTGCAGCACCGAGGCTCTGGGGCCTTGGGACCCTGGAAATAGCTACTGAAACAGCCTTAGCGGGTTTCCAGGACTTGCACAGGCCTCTCACCAGACGGTAAGCAAAGCCACCATTGCCAAGCCAGAAAGCGGCAAAAAAGATGTGTGTGCAAGGGGCAGCTATACATGAAGCTTGCCGATGGGACTGCAGTGTGCACACATGGGCACAAGGCACCAGGCACCCTGTGATTAGGGATGGAGTGCCTGGTAGGATAAGTAAGAAGCCATAGGCCGTATGTCTGGCTTTCCCTAGGAAGCTCCAAGTATTCCAAGATTTCAAGTTCTAACTGGTCTTGTGATTTATTGTGAAGACCTGTTCATCAAGGTAGGAAGATAGCACATATTTTCTTATAATTTTGTTAGCTTCATTTGTAACTTTTAAATCTTTAGATATATGGTATGTCAACCTCTATTTTTAGTTGCACCTCCAGCCCAGCAAAAGTTAAGACCAGGACCAGGCTTGTCTTTTAATAAAGACTCCAATATCTCTGAGCATGACTACTAGTTTTTCATTTTACAGTAGCATGATGTTACCATAAGCCCTAAAACAATAAATGGAACTAACTGCCTGTACATAATATATCCTAAGAGCTACAATACGCATGCAAAGGGTAAACATGCTGCGTATATACATTATTAGATAAAGTGCAGCAGAGAACGTAAATGTATTACTCATGACATGAAATGCAATGATTAGTATCTCCAAAGCTACACTGCTTCCTACCTGTGGACATAAAATGATTACTTTTTTTTTTTTCTTTTTTTTAAAAGGTGTGGAGTCAGGGGCAGAACCCAGGGCATGCAGGTGCACAAGGGCTGGGTTCAGATTCTTCTCCACGAGGACGGCGGCTCCCACAGCACCTTGGGTTTTACCCCACTCATCTTGGGGAGGCTTCAGCACTTCCTGGAATAGAGGGCGGCCGCCGCACTGGTTTTGCATTTTCAAGACACTCAGAACCCTCATGCTTCTCCTTGGCCAATTCCCAGAAAAGTGGCCCAAACCCTGCAGAGCCACATCATCAAAATAAAAGCCCAGAGCGACCTGGGCGGCTGACAGAGTCTTGGTGTTCAAGCCGGGTGTCAGGTCTAAGCCTCTGAGGTGGGAGAGCCAAGTTCAGGATATGAGTCCACCAGAGACATCCCGGCTACACGTAATATCAAATGGCAAAAGCTCTCTTGGAGATTTCCATCTCAACATCAAGACGCAGTTCCACTCAATGACCGGCAAGCTCCAGTGCTGGACGCCCTATGCCAAACAACTAGCAAGATGGGAAGACAACCCCACCCATTAGCAGAGAGGCTGCCTAAAATCATAATAAGTTCATAGATACCCCAAAACACACCACTGGATGCAGTCCTGCCAACTAGAAAGACAAAATCCAGCCTTACCCACCAGAACACAGGCACCAGTCCCCTCCACCAGGAAGCCAACACAACCCACTGAACCAACCTAACCCGCTGGGGGCAGACATCAAAAACAATGGGAACTACAAACCTGCAGCCTGCAGAAAGGAGACCCCAAACACAGTAAGATAAGCAAAATGAGAAGACAGAAGAACACACAGCAGATGAAGGAGCAAGATAAAAACCCACCAGACCTAACCAATGAAGAGGAAATAGACAGTCTACCTGAAAAAGAATTCAGAGTAATGATAGTAAAGATTATACAAAATCTTGGAAATAGAATGGAGAAAATACAAGAAACGTTTAACAAGGACCTAGAAGAACTAAAGAGCAAACAAACAATGATGAATAACACAATAAATGAAATTAAAAATTCTCTAGAAGGAATCAATAGTAGAATAACTGAGGCAGAAGAATGGATAAGTGACCTGGAAGATAAAATAGTGGAAAAAAATACTGCAGAACAGAATAAAGAAAAAAAGAATGAAAAGGATTGAGGACAGTCTCAGAGACTCTGGGACAACACTAAAAACACCAACATTAGAATTATAGGAGCACCAGAAGAAGAAGAGAAAAAGAAAGGGTCTGAGAAAATATTAGAAGAGATTATAGTTGAAACCTTCTCTAATATGGGAAAGGAAATAGTCAATTAAGTCCAGGAAGCACAGAGAGTCCCATAAGGATTAATCCAAGGAGAAACATGCCAAGACACATGCTAAACAAACTATCAAAAATTGAATACAAAGAAAAAATATTAAAAGCAGCAAGGGAAAATCAACAAACAACATACAAGGGAATCCCCATAAGGTTAATAGCTGATCTTTCAGCAGAAATTCTGCAAGCCAGAAGAGAGTGGCAGGATATAATTAAAGTGATGAAAGGGAAAAACCTACAACCAAGATTACTCTACCCAGCAAGGATCTCATTCAGATTTGACGGAGAAATTAAAAGCTTTAGAGACAAGGAAAAGCTAAGAGAATTCAGCACCACCAAACGAGCTTTACAACAAATGCTAAAGGAACTCCTCTAGGCACGAAACACAAGAGAAGGAAAAGCCCTACAAAAACAAACCCAAAACAATTAAGAAACTGGTAACAGAACATACATATCGATAATTTTCTTAAATGTAAATGGATTAGATGCACCAACCAAAAGACACAGACTGGCTGAATGGATACAAAAACAAGACCCATATATATATATTGTCTACAAGAGACCCACTTCAGACATGGGACACATACTGAATGTGAAGGGATGGAAAAAGATATTCCATGCAGACGGAAATCAAAAGAAAGCTGGAGTAGCAATTCTCATATCAGACAAAATAGACTTTAAAATAAAGACTGTTACAAGACACAAAGAAGGACACTACATAACGATTAAGGGATCAATCGAAAAAGATATAACAATTGTAAATATTTATGCCCCCAGCATAGGAGCACCTCAATACATAAGGCAAATGCTAACAGCCATAAAAGGGGAAATCGACAGTAACACAATCATAGTAGGGGACTTTAACTCACCACTTTCACCAATGGACAGATCATCCAAAATGAAAATAAATAAGGAAACTCAAGATTTAAATGATACATTAAACAAGATGGACTTCATTGATATTTATAGGACATTTCATCCCAAAACAACAGAATACACTTCCTTCTCAAGTGCTCATGGAACATTCTGCTGGATAGATCATATTCTGGGTCAAAAGTCAAGCCTTGGTAAATTTAAGAAAATTGAAATCATATCAAGTATCTTTTCTGACCACAACACTATGAGACTAGATATAAATTACAGGAAAAAATCTGTAAAAAAATATAAACACATGGATGTGAAACAATATACTACTAAGTAACCATGAGATCACTGAAGAAATCAAAGAGGAAATCAAAACATACCTACAAACAAATGACAATGAAAACACAACGACCCAAGACCTATGGGATGCAGCAAAAGCAGTTCTAAGAGTGTACTTTATAGCAATACAAATCTACCTCAAGAAACAAAAAACATCTCAAATAAAAATCCTAACCTTACACCTAAAGCCATCAGAAAAAGAACAAAAAACCCAAAAGTTAGCAGAAGGAAAGAAATCATAAAAGTCAAGTCAGAAATAAATGAAGAAGTGAAGGAAACAAGAGCTAAGATCAGTAAAACTAAAAGGTGATTCTTTGAGAAGAAAAACAACATTGATAAACCACTAGCCAGACTCATCAAGGAAAAAAGGGAGAAGACTCAAATAGAATTAGAAATGAAAAAGGAGACGTAACACCTGACACTGCAGAAATACAAAGGATCATGAGAGATTACTATAAGCAACTGTATTCCAATAAAAAGGACAAGTTCTTAGAAAAGCACAACCTCCTGAGCCAGAGCCACAAAGAAATACAAAATGTAAACAGACCAATCACAAGCACTGCAATTTAAACTGTGATTCAAAATCTGCCAACAAAAAAGGCCGGGGACCAGATGGCTTCTGTGAATTCACAGAATTCAAGTGAATTCTATCAAACGTTTAGAGAAGAGCTAACACCTATTCTTCTCAAACTCTTCCAAAATATAGCAGAGGGAGGAACACTCCCAAACTCATTCTACAAGGCCACCATCAACCTGATACCAAAACCAGACAAGGATGTCACAAAGAAAGACAACTATAGGCCAGTATCACTGATGAGCATAGATGCAAAAATCCTCAACAAAATACTAGCAAACAGAATTCAACAGCACATTAAACGGATCATACACCATGATCAAGTGGGGTTTATTCCAGGAATGCAAGGATTCTTCAATATACGCAAATCTATCAACGTGATACACCATATTAACAAATTGAAGGAGAAAAACCATATGATCATCTCAATAGATGCACAAAAAGCTTTCAACAAAATTCAACACCCATTTATGATAAAAACCCTGCAGAAAGTAGGTATAGAGGGAACTTTCCTCAACATAATAAAGGCCATATATGACAAACCCACAGCCAACATCGTCCTCAATGGTGAAAAACTGAAACCATTTCCACTAAGATCAGGAACAAGACAAGGTTGCCCACTCTCACCACTACTATTCAACATAGTTTTGGACGTTTTAGCCACAGCAATCAGAGAAGAAAAGGAAATAAAAGGAATCCAAATCGGAAAAGAAGTAAAGGTGTCACTGTTTGCAGATGACATGATACTATATAGAGAGAATCCTAAAGATGCCACCAGAAAACTACTAGAGCTAATCAATGAATTTGGTAAAGTAGCAGGATACAAAATTAATGCACGGAAATCCCCTGCATTCCTATACACTAATGATGAAAAATCTGAAAGAGAAACTAAGGAAACACTCCCATTTACCATTGCAACAAAAAGAATAAAATACCTAGGAATAAACCTACCTAGGGAGACAAAACACCTCTATGCAGAAAACTATAAGACACTACTGAAAGAAATTACAGATGATACAAACAGATGGAAAGATACACCATGTTCTTGGATTGGAAGAATCAACATAGTGAAAACAACTGTACTACCCAAAGTAATCTACAGATTCATTGCAATCCCTATCAAACTACCAATGGCATTTTTCACAGAACTAGAACAAAAAATTTCACAATTTGTATGGAAACACAAAAGACCCCGGATAGACAAAGTCATCTTGAGAAAGGAAAACAGAGCTGGAGTAATCAGGCTCCCTGGCTTCAGACTATACTACAAAGCTACAGTAATCAAGACAGTGTGGTACTGGCACAAAAACAGAAATATAAATCAATGGAACAGCATAGAAAGCCCAGCGATAAACTCACACACATATGGTCACCTTATATTTGATAAAGGAGGCAAGAATACACAATGGAGAAAAGACAGCCTCTTCAATAAGTGGTGCTGGGAAAACTGAACAGCTACATGTAAAAGAATGAAAGTAGAACACTTCCTAACACCATACACAAAAATAAACTCAAAATGGATTAAAGACCTAAATGTAAGGCCAGACACTATCAAACTCTTAGAGGAAAACTTAGGTAGAACACTCTATGACATACATCACAGCAAGATCCTTTTCGACCCACCTCCTAGAGTAATGGCAATAAAAACAAAACGAAATGGGACCTAATGAAACTTAAAAGCTTTTGTACAGTGAAGGAAACCATAAACAAGATGAAAAGACAACCCTCAGAATGGGAGAAAATATTTGCAAACGAAGCAATTGACAAAGGATTTAATCTCCAAAATATACAGGCAGCCAATGCAGCTCAATATGAAAAAAACAAACAACCGAATCCAAAAATGGGCAGAAGTCCTAAACAGACATTTCTCCAAAGAAGATATACAGATTGCCAACAAACACATGAAAGGATGCTCAACATCACTAATCATAACAGAAATGCAAATCAAAAGTACAATGAGGTATCAACTCACACCAGTCAGAATGGCCATCATCAAAAAATCTACAAACAATAAATGCTGGAGAGGGTGTGGAAAAATGGGAACCCTCTTGCACTGTTGGTGGGACTGTGAATTGATACAGCCACAATGGAGAACAGTATGGAGGTTCCTTAAAAAACTAAAAATAAAACTACCATATGATCCAGCAATCCCACTGCTGGGCATATACCCTGGGAAAACCATAATTCAAAAAGAGTCATGTACCACAGTGTTCACTGCAGCTCTGTTTACAATAGCTAGGAAATGGAAGCAACCTAAGTGTCCATTGACAGATGAATAGATAAAGAAGATGTGGCCCATATGTACAATGGAATATTACTCTGCCATAAAAAGAAACGAAATTGAGTTATCTGTAGTGAGGTGGATGGACCTAGAGTCTGTCATACAGAGTGAAGGAAGTCAGAAAGAGAAAAACAAATACCATATGCTAACACATATGTATGGAAGCTAAAAGAAAAATGGTTCTGAAGAACCTAGCGGCAGGACAGGAATAAAGATGCAGACGTAAAGAATGGACTTGAGTACATGGGGCGGGGGGAAGGTTAAGCTGGGACGAAGTGAGAGAGTGGCAATATATACACTATCAAGTGTACAACAGATAGCTAGTGGGAAGCAGCCGCATAGCACAGGGAGATCGACTCGGTGCTTTGTGTCCGCCTAGAGGGGTGGGATAGGGAGGGTAGGGGGGAGACACAAGAGGGAGAAGATATGGGGATATATGTTTATGTATAGCTGATTCACTCTGTCATACAGCAGAAATTAATCCACCATTTTACAGCAATTATACTCCAATAAAGATGTTAAAAAAATAAAATAAAGTGTCCCAAGGCACAATGCACCCACTAAAATAAAAAACAGCTGTAAGGACATATTGTGCAAAACTGGGAATATAGCCAATATTTTATAGTAACTAAAAATGGAATATTACCTTTAAAATTCTGAATCACTGTTATATACCTAAAACTTATTTAATATTGTAGATCAACTATACCTCAAAAAAAAATGTGGACTTTACAAAAAAAAGGTTTGTAATGTGACTTCACAAGCTTTATTTAATAAACTTTAATTACTTCAACTGAAACCATGAAAAAACAGCAAACCAAAAACTTGAGTTCTCTCAGTTTCAAAAAATATATATTTGCAATCACATTTCTTATTAAAAATGTTAAAGTCAAAGGATATGTAAAAAATAAAGAACCCATAGTTATAACTTAAGAAAGTGTGTACACTGAAAGAGAGGGACTTTGCTCCTTCAAGTCTTTGCCACAATATGCTTCTCTTCAAAATGCTTGAGCGGATTCTTCACGGCAGAATGGATCAAACGGACCACGGTGGACCAGTAACAGAGGCAGAGAATATTTGTATTAGTGCATGTTACGTGTCAAGGACCTGACTTTTAATTTTTAAGCATATCTCTGCCAAATTTTAGAGCTGTCAGAAACTTGCTGTAATTCAAAGGACTGAGAAAACTAATGTTCATGAAGTGAAACAGTCTTTTTAGCTGGTGCCCCAAGTCTTATACCCAAATGGCCCACTAAAGTAACAAAAATGATCCTTTAAGAATAGAATATTTGATAAACCAAAATAATCATTATAGATTGTGCTGAGCCTAAATTTTATCATGATAATGAGTAATTTGGCTACCAACAGCAAAAAAAACTGCAGCATTCTATGCATATTCTCTGCCCTTTTTAAACGGATCACAAAATCAAAGATAACTTAATGTCAACCCTCCTATAATATGAAGAACCTACTTATTCAACATGATTCATATTTATTTAACAAATATTATGCAGTACATACTATGTGCCAGGAACTCTCGCCAGCACTTTATAAATAGAAACTATCAAAATCGTAACAACCCTCTGAGGTCAGTACTATGATTATGTCTATTTTACAGGTGAGGAAACAGAGGAAGAGAAGATAAGTGACTTGGCCAAGGTCACACAGCTCTGAGTGAAGAGCTGGAATTCAAACTAAGCCCATCTGCTCCAGAGTCTGAATTCTTTAACCATTATGCTATGCTGGCCATTTTTTGCACTACTCAGAACTTCATCAATGCAAGTGAAAGAAACAAACTTAATTCAAGCAAAACAGCAACAACTTAAAAAACAAAAAAGCAGTAGAGAATATATATTATTATGTATAACCATAAAGTCGGTGGATTTGACCCGGCTTTCAAACAAAGCCACTGGAACGATCACTCTGTTTTCCGCTTCCAATGGGTGGCAAGAATGCCCCCTGCCAAGTTTCATAATTAACGTTTTTTTAATACTTGCAATCTCAGGCAAGAAGTGACCCCCCTCTTCATCTCTAATTCCAAAAATGTCCTAGAGAGAGCTTGTTCTTGGGCCACAGGTCCACCTCTGAATGAATCACTATAGCTTGTAAGGAGCACAGAATACAATGTTCTGGTTGCCCAGACCTAAGGCATGTATACCACCTGTGGTTGCTGAGAGTCAATGACCTCAACCTGAATCTTAACGAGTTTCTCCCATGAAATATTGTATTACCACAGGAATAGAAAAAGATGCTGAGCAGGAAGAAATTCTGTACGACACGAGTAAAGTCTTCTTTCATTAAAGAGATTTTAGCAGATGTCCGAACACACAAGCTATTTTAAGTCGTCATTAAAATAGTACTTGTTAAAAATCTTGTATCATGATACAACAGAATATACAACTACAAATATTTTCTCAACACATTAATTTCATTTTCAAATATATTTTACACAAAGCCCATAGACTTAAATTCTTAAATTTCACTATGATCATGTAACTACAATGAACAGAAACTTAGATTTGCTTCTGTTACCACCAGACCCTGTAATACAGTATCTTTTGCTTGAAATCTCCACAGAGGCAGTAATACTCATTAATGAAACCTGCAGTGGTTTTGCTTTTAACTTTTGGAACCTGTCTTTCTGGTATTTTTCTAAAATGTTTGATAATTTAAGGATAGAACATAAACATGTAGAATTTACTGGTATGTCCATACAGATGCTTTTTGGAAAAAGTTAAAGGCATACTTCAAAATAAATAAAAATCATGATCAATATGTAGTAATGATTTTATGAAGTCCATATCCCTGACAAAAATTATTCTGCAGTTAATTTGAACTCTTCCCTGTGATAAATGTGGTTATCTGTATTAAACTACATAAGAAAGAAGTTTCTAAAGTAAGAGGGAGATGGTAGAGGAAGGAAGAAAAAATAATTTCCAATTGTAACCAGAAGGGAAGAATAGAAGTCCTATGGAAAGGCATTTTGTGTGGTATTCGTCTCAGGTTCCTTTAAATGCATCTACTGATTGGGAAGACAGCAACTACTGGAGTCAAATGACGTCTCCAATTCCACATAAGTACGATAGTATAGGAAAAAGTTTTAAATTGCAGTAAAAGTAGTTGAGCTTAGATATCAAAGAAATCATTGAAAAAATAATCCTTCACACTGAAAAGGAAGAACTTTTGAAAGGAAGAACACTTTGGAGTATATGCATTTCTAACTAGCAAAGCAAGATCCCTTTTCTGACTCATTCTATAATTTGTTCTGATCTAAGTTGAGTCTTATGACTTCTTTCAACAGTTTCAACATTAACTAGGGCATGCAGATTGTGTTAACCTAAGATATAGTTTATTGCTAACACAGACATTATTACTTAATCTTTTATAAGATGATGCATCATTTCTCTTTAACTCCAGATTAATTTTCTTTCCTAAAGCAATTTTGAAATATCTAACTGCTAATTGCCTTCTGCATAAATATAGAATTTTTTAAAGCCTCAGTACACTTTTTAAAGAATAAATATCTTTTCCTTTCCACACATAATTCAAAAATGGCAGAAAATATTTTACACAGATTCAAAAGAAATCTCAGATGAAACCCCAAAATGTCAAGCAAATATTACTTTCCATTTTCCATGGGATTTTCTTTTCAAAATAATAGTTTCAGTATTTCTTAGGTATTCTCAACCCCTCCTCCTAAGACATAAGGAAGAGTGGAAGGAAGACAGATGCCACGGAGGGTTAAGTAGTGATACAGAATAATACAGTAATCAAACAGGCAAAGATTATTCCTACTTTATTAGTGAATTCTGTTCCTGAGTATCTATTCTATTCTTATAACTGGTCTGGCTATGTATCATCTAGAAATGTATAGAGAAATCAAGTAAAGGATGAAGAAGCAGAAACAATTATTGACTACATACTTTGTTGGTGGTTTTGTCCCAAGAGAGGTAAGTAACAAGAGAGCTATGTTTAGAGAGAATTAGTCAGCAATTATTTTCAGGATGTAGAGAACCAGGGAGGAACTAGAGAACAAAACCACGTGGGAAGAGTAGGGGACTGGAACTCACATTTATTGAGAAAGTCCCACATGGCAAGCACTGTGCTTCATGATTTCATTGTAGGACATCATTTCCCTCAATAGTGCTTATTCAATGGGTTGGTGGTCATGATATATTCAAAATTAGACAAAGAAACAAAGTCACCAGCTTGAGGTGACTCTCTACAAGAAATCTAGAGCAGTTAGGTGTTAAGGAGAAAAGAAGAGAACATTTAGGTTAATCAGTTAATGAAATGGGTGAAGGAGGAGGATGAATAAAAAGAATGTATAGATAGCAACAAAATTCCTATTGAAGGTGTCTTCTAGAAAAGATAACGCACTAGAAATCAATGAGGCTATTCCAATTCCCCAAGCCAGAAACCAACTGTGATAACCAGAGAGATCCAAGAACACTAATAACAAGGGATGGTACCAAACCCCAACATAGGAATGCCTGCAAGGTATAATCCAGACAGAATAAAAGAAAATATGGGCTGATGAACAACTCCTTTAAACAAACCAGCAAAAACAGAGTAGTGCTGCAAAAAGTAAACAAAGACAATTGTCAAACTGCTTTAATTTGAAGCAGTAAAGGCTGGAGGAATTGTGCTGCTATGAGAAAGACACGAGATGTACCACTGTTCCCTTCCTCACAGGACTCTAAGGCCATGAAGGGGGATTTACAATGAAGGTATTCGACCACGTCCCCAGAAGGATGAGGGATGTAGCACGCCCTCAACTGAGCAAGCTGAAAAACCAAGTAGAAGGATTATACAGAGCCCAACTCCACCGCCAAATTCTGGAATTGAGAACAGAATGAAAAGAAAACAAAGTCAGGAACACTGGCCCTTAGTTTAGTCACTTCAACAGATATTAAGAGCAAACCTTACAGAAACAAAGTCACCACAAATGTTGGGTGAATTTTAAAGCCTCTCATCCAAAGCAGTGACTAGATTTTTGACATTGTTGATTCTACTGCTCTTTTCAATGGCTTCTAAACTTATATAGCTTCCAATACCACTTAAAACTCTTTAGAGATTAAAAATTTTTTTTGACTTAACCCTATCATACTCCTTTTTATGTAAGTTTATTTGCTTATCACTCATTGAGTCTGTTTATTTCCTTGAGAGAGCAAAGCAGGTTTTTTTTATTACAATGAAAGTAGAATACATTTAATTGCATTTATAAAATATGCAAGAATTGACAGAGTAGAGGAATCCTTTAAGACCAATTACTGGCTGAATGAGTATACAAATTTTCTTAACTATATGGATAAAGGTATGGTGATAGTAACTTTTATAGAGATTTATTTGTAACTTATTAAAATATTAGCAAAGCAGTTTTTGTTTAAAGTTTTCTTTTTTAAATTTATTTTACTCAAGTAGTTGACTTACAATGTTGTGTTAGTTTCTGCTATACAGAAAACTGATTCAGTTATACATATAAACATTCTTTTTCATATTCTTTTCCATTATGGTTCATTACAGGATATTGAATATAGTTTCCTGTGCTATACAGTAGGATCTTATTGTTTTATCCATTCTATGTATGCTTAAAATTTTCTTCTGCTGCCTTTAATGTAGCTTCAAAAGCATACTTTTGCATCTGTCCTTTTGCATGTTATGTTTAGTTTCACTTTTACGTTGCAGGTTTTCTTCATGAGTTTTTGTAGGGCTGACGTCCTACTGGAGAAACTCTAATTAGATCTGACATTGGGAGACTGGGATTGACATATATACACTATTGATACTATGTATAAAATAGATAACTAATGAGAACCTACTGTACAGCACAAGGAGCTCAACTCAGTGCTCTGTGGTGACCAAAATGGGAAGGAAATCCAAAAAAGAGGGGATGTATGTTTACATATAGTTGATTCACTATGCTGTACAGCAGAAACTAACAACACTGTAAAGCAACTATACTCCGATTAAAAAAAAATTCAGTATCTAAAAATTTTAATATATATGTATAAATTAAGATGTAAGTTAAACAAGAGATTGAAGTAACTGGAAGTTTGCCAACACTTCATCTTATAGAAGAGAAGTTGATTGTTATTGAAGTTGGTATCTTGAGTAATACAGAATCCAGAAAGTTTTTTCAAGTCTTAATATCGATCTCTATCAATTTGGAGGCCTTCCAAATTACAGAAGAGAAAAATAAAGGAACTCTGGCCCTAAAAGGAAAAGCAAAGACGTAAGGAGTATCAAAAAAAAAAAAAGATTGCAATAGCACTGAGACAATTTCAAGTTTAAGGTAAAAGCTTCAAAGGAACAAAGAATGTTACTTTTATGAACAAAAGGACAATGCTCAAAGGCTATACTGTCATCAACTTTTACGCATCAAATAAAGCATAAAACATAAAGCAAAAAGAAAAGGGTTGGAAATAAAAGTTGACATTAACAGAAACATAATAATGCAGTAAGAGCTCTCCTAACTCTCTAGATTAACTGACAATTTCTATTCCTCTGCAAAATATGCTGACATATCCATAGGAGTCTAACCACTGACCACCACCATCCACCAATGGATTGCCCCCCACTGCGTGCTTATACCTTTCTACTCCCACAAATCGAGTTATATGCTTACCAAGGGTCAGTCCTATTTGTTCCCAAACGTGCTTACATCTGTTGTACTTGATGTTGACACTGGACCCGATATTATGTATTAAATAGCACGTATTAAAATGTGAAAATAGTTTATACTTAACTAGAACAACAGTTTTAAAAATTCCTGTCAAATTAGGTGTGGGGACACAAATTTAAGTTATTGGAAGATCAGACATTAACCGAAAAAACCTACACATTATTCAACACTCAAATCACTTTCAAAAATGTCTCTAAACTCTCATTCCACTTTAAAAATCTACAATTAAAAGTGATAGACCTTACACAATGGGTGTGGTTTAAACCAGACAAATAATAGAACTCCAATGTAGGGCCCGTACTCTAAGAGACTTCGGCTGTTCATCAAAAGATTAGCAACTAAATTATATCCGTGTTTTATTTAAGCCAAAATAAAAGGTCTTCTGTATATTTTTTTCTTTATCCCGTCTTAACAGACATGTTGGATTTTTTGATTTGCTCCAGTACTGATCATGCTAGACAGTATTTAGGTGTTGTGCCGTATTTTAATCCTCCTTTCTCAATATGTGACAGATTAGTCAAAAGTAAAATGACCATATGGAGATAATGACTGGTAATAATATAATAAGTTGGGTTTTAGAGATTTATGCGTAGACTTGCAAAGAAACAATACTCGTTTTTAAATGTCCCTTGACCATTTATAAAACCTGACCACATTTGAGGCCAAATATACAAACAAACTTTTTAAACTAGCAACGTTAGGATCTACATTGTTTGACTATGGTGCAAGGATCCTGAAACTAGAGCATATCTTGTGTGTTTGAAGACATGAAGCGTTCAGTATGACTGAAGCAGAATGAACTTGGAGGCCATTTTAAGGACTTCGGCTCAAACTTTGGACACACAAGTGACAATCTGCGTTTTTATTTTTATTGTTTTGTTTTTTGAATTTGCATAGAGTGAAATGTTTTTCGTACGGATTTTAATAAAGATATAGCGTCATATATCCACCACTCCAGCACCATACAGAATAGTGGTCTATGTGTTTTCACAGTCTCAATCGGGCAGCTTCACCATAAATAGGATTGTAGAGTCAAGGACATGAATGGGAAAACCAGCTAAGAGGCTGCTGCAAAAAGCATGGATATGTGGCCTGAAGCACGGTGATGGCAGCGGAGATGGTTTAAGTTTCCTGTATTCAATAAGTAATTTTAAGGTTGAGCCTGTTTGATGTACTGCCAGATTGGACATGTATAATAAGAGAAAGAAAAGAGCCGAAGATGAATCTAAGTTACTTTGAAGAAATAAAAGGAGGATGTTGATTTTGAGATGGGAAGAACAAGAGAAAAAGTTCAGGGTGAGATATAAATAATGTTAATTTTGAATGGTCTGTAAGACATACAAATAATGAGTCAGCCTTTGGATGTATGATTATGAAGTCAAGAAGAAGGTCTTGGCCCAAGATATATAAATTTGAGAGCTGCCAGCACATAGATGGCACTTAAGGCCACTAGGTAGGATGATATCACCAAGGGACTCTCTACAGATGGAGAAAAGGTCAAACAACTCAGCCCTGGAGGTTGGAGAAGTTTGAGAGGTTAAGATGCACCAGCAAAGGAGACTCAAATGGAGCAGCCATTGAGATATGAGGTAGACAAATGTGTAATATCTTGGGAACCAAAGCAAGAAAGTATTGCAAGGATAAGGGAATAACTAACTGTTTCAAATCCTGTAGAAAGACCAGATAAGATGAGGACTAAAAAATGCCACTGGATTTAGCAACTTGGAGATCATTGAAGACCTCCACAAACACTCTTAAAATAGTTCTGGGTATAAAATAAAATCTGACTGGAATAGGTTCAGTCTAACAGAAAAAAAAGAAAGAATTGCAGTCGATGCACAGAGCTAGATCTTTTTAGAAGCTTTGATGTAAGTGAAAGGAAACAGAGGTAGTAGCTGGAAGAAGTAGAAGCAGTTGGTTTGTTTTGTTAAAATAAACTACTGTATGCTCATGGAAAAGTTCAATGAAGTCTGATGATGCAAGAATAGAATAAGAGAATTTCTAGGGAAGTTCTTAAGAGGATAAGGGCATGAGATCTTGTGTACAAATAGATGGGTTTCCTTTGCTAGGAATTTAGACAATTCATTCACACAAAGGAGTTAAGATAGTAACTAGACTTATCATGGTGATCATTTTGAAATGTACAGAAATAATGAATCACTATGTTGTGTACCAGGAGCTAACATAGTGTTGAAGGTCAATTATACTTCAAAAACAAACTTATTAAAAAGAGATTAGATCTGTGGTTACCAGAGGTGGGGGAGGGGAGAAGAGGAACTGGACGAAGGCAGTCAATAAGGTACCAACTTCCAGTTTTAAGATAAATAAGAACTAGGAATGTCATGTACAACATGACAAGACAATTAACACTGCTGTATGATATGTATGAAAGTTGTTAAGAGAATAAATCCTGAGAGTTCTCATAGCAAGAAAAAATATGTTTTTTTCTATTTCTTTAATGTTGTATCTGTATGAGATGATGGATGTCCACTAAACTTACTGTGGTCATCATTTTGTGATGTACGTAAGGTAATCATTACGCTGTACACCTTAAACTTACAGTGCTGTATATGAACTGTATCTGAATAAAACTGGAAGAAAAAAAGGTGTTAAGGCAGAATACATGAGCACTGACATAGGTAGAGAGATTAGACTGAGTAAACAGAGGCAAATGCTCTTCTGATTGCTTTCATTTCATCATCAGCAGCCGAGAATGATGATGAGGGAAGAGATGACAGAAGTTTTAGAATAAAGAAAAAGGTCTGAAAAGTTAGCTAAAGACTGAGAGAGTGAGTATACTTGGGAAATATAATATGGCTATTAGGCTTCATTAGAACCCACTTGAGGTTAGTTGTCATAAATTCAAAACAAGACCAGTGAGCATGATGGTAAGTTTTTCTCCAGCCATGTTTGGCTTTTCAGATATGGGCACACATTAGGCAGACAGTTGGATTTGACTATAGTTGTGATTCTGTCAGGCAGTAGAGTAAAACAAGAGAGATAAAAGGGAGCTGTGGTTTTATAGCAAAGGAATGATTCTAACTATGAAACATGAAATAGTCATTGTATAAATTTGTATAAATAAAGGTGTGGGGCATTTGCTGAGTTAAGGACATGGGAAAGTGATAGATAAGCTAATTATAAGTCCTTGATTGTAAAAGGATTGTTGAGTTGGACTATTAAAGGGAGTCAGCTGGAAAGGCAGGAAGTGGTGATCAGAGAATGGGAAGCAAGAGATTATAATGATAGAAGGGATGTAGTTAATAATAATCACAAAATCTAGGCTATAAACAAGAGTGGCAGATATAGGGCCAGTATCATTGGAGGACATAAGGCCAAGGACATGAGAGGTCAGGATATTGCATGAACTTTAGATGTTGACATCACCAGGAATTATGACAGTACTTGTATAGGAGGAAAAAACTGATACAGGAGCTCAATTTTTTCGGGAAATGAGAAATGAAATACAGGCAGTAGATGACTTCAAAAAGAAATAATGAGTGGCAGGGTGTGCTAACAGGAGATTCAAAACTCAGGGTGCCTTTCTTTCACTGGGAGGGAAAGAAAATAGTCTATATCCATTAATCAGGAGCTAAGAAAAATCCTACTCCTCCATTCTCAGTAGCTTAGGAGGGCTTCTCCTCCACTTTCGTTTTGCCACTTTGGGGAGGAGACCAGCCGACCTAGGGAAGCTCTTTCAGAATAAAGCCAATGGCACAGCGTTGGTATGCAGAGAAATGGCCTGAGTTTAGCTCTGCAGCTTGGCTCTCGTGGCATGGAAAGAATCCAGAAATTCTCATATGCCTTAAGGACAGCTGTGGAAGGTAACTGATGGGATGTCTTGTAATTAATTGATGGGATGACAAACAGGGCATCGACACCTGTATCTGAGGGCTGCAGAACACACAGGCTGGAGGTAAAAGGGAATCACAGCCAGACCTCATTGGCAGCCAGTGTACTTGGAAGAGCTAAGGCGGGATCAAGACAGCTGACAGGACTATAGGTCCTGTCCAAGCCAAGAGAGGAGAGACCACATGTCCTTCATCCTCAAACCTCGGCAGAGGATGCCAACAAATCAAGATGTGACAGGCTGTTAAGGGATATCGTTGCTGCAGAATTCAATAAAGATCCAGAGAACAGCACAAGGACAAACAGAGAGCTGTGGCCCTTTCTCTGAAGCCAACGGAGACAGTGAGCATCTTTGCATACTCAGACTCCATCTCAGGGTGAAATATGAGAAGGAAACAGAATTCTGAAAATCTGAACATATAACTGAAGGGGACTGTTTTAACCCCGTCAGTAGCTTGTGACAAAGATCAGATCATTTATAAGAAATGAACAAGCTATTTCTTTATATATCTGAATGTAGAGGCCTTTTGAAACACATACATTGAGTGCTTAAACAAAAGTAAAATAAAGAACTATCTTTCTAGTTATCTACAGATCCTTTTACAGATAGAGGAGTTCAAATTAGCTTCGACGCAGCTATGAAATCAGTCCTTAATATTGAATTAAAAACTGAATTCTGACATTATGGTCCGTTTTGAAGAGGACGTAGGTCAGTGGTATGAAACAGATGAAACCACACCGCAGTAATGAGTGTCCAGCGCAAAGTGACCGCAACGTGACTGAGAGAAATCAGAAGATCAAATGATAGAACATTACAATGCCACAATTCTAGGTCAGTGGCAGGAGGCCACCTCTTCCTTCTGGGAATTGAATCCTATCTGGGCCAAGGGGTCCAGGCTCTTGCAGGTTCAGTGGCCAAAAGTGTGCTGGGGCCAGGGGTGGAAATAAAGCAAATACCTTGGCCTCTATTCTGGTGCATCTAACAAGCTCAGTTCCCCTGAGGGTAGTGTTTAATGTAGCACAGGTTGACAGAAGAATAAACAGATAATCCTTTTTTCACCTACTGGTCTTTTACTACTCCAGAATTTAAGCCCATAATGTAGCAAAGAAAACCATATTCACATGTGATAAGGACAGAAATAAAGCCTGGAGACGGGGGTGGGGTGGGTGGGGGGTGGAGCTCAAATCTTTGGGAGCCCTCTCCAGGATAAAATGACAAATTGCTAAGAACAATCCCAATTAAACCTTGTTGAAATTAATAAATGTTCTTATCCTGTTTCCCGTTATCTTTGTTAATAGGACTAATAATCCTATTAATAACCACAGCTAACACCTGTGAGCACTAGGCTACAGTATTTACATACATTATCTCCTTCAGTTCTTACAACAATCCTATGGGTTTTATCATCTTATAGATAAAACTGAGGCTTAAACGTATGGACACCAAGGGGGCAAAGTGGCGGGGGGGCGGGGGGGGGGGGGGGATGAACTGGGGGATTGGGACTGACATGTATACACTGATATGCATACAACTGATGACTAATAAGAACCTGCTGTATAAGAAAACAAATAAAATTTTAAAAAAACATAAAACAAACAAAAAACCCTGAGGCTTAGACAGATTAAGTCATCTGTAAAATACACAGTAAGTTACGAAACAGGAATTTAGGCCCAAGACTCTTCATCTCAGGGCTCACGTGCTTTACTAGTCAACAATAACACCTTCCACGTGGTTACCATTTATGTAAGACTAAGTTTATAGAAGGTGTTTTGTACCTCACCTTGTATGATGTAACCCTATGAATTAGGGACTAGTATTATCCTCATTTTTAAAGGAAACTGAGGTAAAGAGAAATACTGAGCCCAAGACCATCTCCAACATGAGAGAAACAAAGAATAACGTTTGCAGAGAGAATTTAAGCTGACCATTCACAGCAGACATTCACTCATGTTTTATTGGAGTTTTTTAAGTCTAATTTGACAGAACACTAAATAACTTACATGTTAATCCAGTAACAAAAATTCACCTTCCAAATGTAGCCAAATAATTTATCTAATGACTATATCACTGACCCTCTCTCTTCAAATGAATAAGTACATATCTGAATGTATGCTGTATTCACCTTACATAGCAACGGAGGTATAACTTTCCATAAATCCATTTTCTTCCCCAGCTGCCATTGCCAAACTTGACTCGTCTCAGAGAATATACCCGGAGAGAAAAGCATCCAATTCTTTAGTTAGCAGGCAACTCAGGGGCAGTTTAAAACAAAGGAAAAGCAAGAAGAATTAAGCAGGAACCACACATCTTGATGGCTCGGGAGTGGCCCAGTATATACCTGCTAATCCAGTGGCCTGTCCTGTTCAGTGTTTCTCTAGGACAAAGCATCACACTTGGCAGGATGTATTATATGATCACACCAACTGCCGGTGAGGAGAAAATCTCTCTCCCCCTGGTGGACCCCCATTTAGTAACGTTCTCAAGCACAGCCTCATCTAAGCCTGTGACCTGGACAGCCTTGCTGCAGAGGTCCAGGCCAGGATGAGGAAGAGGGCATAGAGGAGAAAGGCAAGGTAGGTGCAGAAGCACTAGAGGACCAAGGTCATTACCAAAGCCCTGCTGCACAACTCATACTCTCTAAATCTATTTCTCTATTCTCTAGGTTTTTAAGTTCATTGTTTTCAAATTGGTTCAAAAGAGAAAATAACTGTATGGGTGAACATTCACCATATTGGAAAAGTTTTTAGAATTCACTGCTTTGAATGTGAGGAATGTGTATATTTATAATTTAATACAGGAAGACTGATAGTACAACTACTGAGAAATATATAAAATCTGGGGTAATGTTCTCAAAACACTTCGTTTTCCTCTTGTGTTTAATATTTAAGTTACATAAATAATACATGTAGAATGAATTTAACTTTTTAAAACTGTTTTCATCATTTCATTTGTTCCCTATAACATGTGGTAGGTAATAGGGAAGATGAAATCTCCTATTACTGATGTATTTTTAAAATCATATCTTTGCCTTGGTTTCAATAATACATATCTCAGAAACCAGAAATATTCTTTTTAAAAATTTTATTTATTATTTTTGGCTGCATTGGGTCTTCGTTGCCATATGCGGGCTTTCTCTAATTGCAGCGAGTGGGGGCTACACTTCATTGCGGTGCGTGGGCTTCTCATTGCGGTAGCTTCGCTTGTTGCAGAGCACAGGCTCTAGCTGCACGGGCTTCAGGAGTTGTGGCACGCAGGCTTAGTTGCTCCGCGGCACGTGGAATCTTCCCGGACCAGGGCTCAAACCCGTGTCTCCTGAATTGGCAGGTGGATTCTCAACCACTGCGCCACCAGGGAAGCCTGGAAATATTCCCTTTTTCAAAAATCTTAGCACAAGTTTGAGCAAAATGGTGGTGGGGATGGCGTTACATTTTGTTCAATCTCCCCAATCCTGTTTAAAAAGCTGACAGAAATGGGGTGCTACTGCTAATTGGTTCAGGATTTATTTGGGGGGTGACCAATGTTCTGAAATTGATTGCACAAAAGTCACATAACTCTGTTCATACACTAAAAGTCATTAAATTGTACACTTTAAATGGATGAATTGTATGATATGTGGATTGTATCAATAAAACTCTTACTCTTAAAAAACTGAGTAGCATATTATGGTGAGTTAAAAGAGGCCACAGTTCTTAGACACTTCTGCCATCAAAAGGCAGGATCTATTTCCCTTGCCCTTGAATCTGGGCTGGCCTGTGACAGCTTTGAATAATAGAGTAGGTGAAAGTGATTCTACACCACTTCCAGGCCTAGCCTTTAACAGAACTGGATGCTTCCATCTCCGTCTCTGGGAGATTTCACCTGCTTTGTAAGAACTTCAAATACCTTGGAGTCACTCTAGTCCGAGGAAGCCTATGTTAGCCATGTGGAGAGAGAAAGAAAAACGATGTCTGGCAAGCCCCCAGATGTTCCAACTCTCAACCACTCAAGTTATCTCCCCTGAGGTTGCAACACTGTGAAACAGAGATAAGACACCCATACTGTGTCATGCCTGAATCCATGACCCCAAAATATCATGAAATATAATAAATTGTTGTTCAAAGGCAATAAGCTCTGGCCACATTTGTTATGCAGCAATAAACAGAATAGACTGCAAAACAAGGTGATAAATTATTCTATAATTCCTAGTATAAGAGCAAGGGTACTTACATCACTGACAGCAGCAAGATCCTAGAACAGCAGCAGCTATGCAGGAATAAGCAAAGGGAATACAAGGGGAATTCCAGCGGGCTCTAAAAGCCAAGAAACTCGGGAATTCATTTCAAAAAGAGGTCTCCATTCAGAGTGGAGACTCAAATGGCCAAACTTAGGATAGTCATAATGACTGGGAGACTTCTGGGGGTATTGGGGCAACCTAGCCCCCTGGGATGTCAAAAACAGTCAAAACCCTACAATGAAGAGAAACTGGTCAGAACAAAACACCACTTGTTGAGGGTAACAACTCTTGGGTGTAAAAGAGAAAAGATATAGATTCTAATGAAAGAAGAGCAGAAGAGGTAAGCCTCAAAATATTAGCGATCCAGGTATGCAGATAAATCTGTAACACATCACAGTGAAATGAAACAAGAAACCTAGTTATGAAGCCAGAAAAGCAATCTTGACTTTCACTTCTGCTAAACAGGCACTTCCTCCTAAAAATACTGGAAAGAGGGGCAGAGTCAAGATGGCGGTATGGGGAGACACCGAGTTAGTGTCTCCCAACAACTAGGGCACCTGCCGGCTGCTGTTGGGGGACCCTGATGCCCAAGAAGACAGGAGGAACCCCCAAGTGAACGGGTAGGACATGTTGGGACTGAGGGGGGAGAAGTGGAGGCCAGATAGGATTGTTGCCCCTGGGGCCAGGGAGATGAAGAGAGACAGGCAGGAGGGACCCTCTGGGAAAAGCGGGAGGAGTGGTGAGTGATCGCCTGGCCCACTAGGGCTGGGAAGCCTGCTGAGCTCCAAGGCCAGTACCCCCCTCCAAAGCCCGTACTGGTCCTTGGGTCATAGGAAAGAGGCTGAGGGGAGAACAGGAGAGGCAGGTGGGAGGGGCCCTCCAGGAGGAGCAGGAGAAGACTGGAGGGTGTTTGGCCCACCCACTTGAGCCCAGGAAGCCTGCTGGGCTCCCAAGTGAGGTCCCCTGCCCTCTGAGACCAGGGGTGCGGGGCACACCTGGACCACTTCTGTTCCTTGAGCCTAAGTCCCACCCCCCCCCCCACAGCCCCCAGGGCCTTCTTTCATTCCCCCCCCCTTTTTTTCTTTTCCCTTCTCTTTTTTTACTATTGTGGTACTGATGTAACTTCCAGTTGTTGACTCATTTTTATTTTTATATTCTTCCTAATATATCTGTTAGTTTCCTAGTCTAATTTTATTTCTTACTTTGTTATTGTTCTTTTTTATTTTATTTTATTTTTTTGGCCACCCCAGGCAGCTTGTGGGATCTTGGTTCACAAGCTTGGGGGTGGGCTGAAGCTCTTGCAGTGGGAGCTCCGAGTCGGAACCACTGGACTAACAGAGAACCTCAGACTCCAAGGAATATTCATCAGAGTAAGGTCTCACAGAGCACCTCATCTCAGCACCAAGACCCAGCTCTGCCCAACACCCTACAAACTCCAGCGTTGGAAGCCTAAGGCCAAACAACCAGTAAAACAAGAACACAAGGCCACTCAAGAAAAAAAAAAAAAATGAGATAGCAAAACAAATATGTCACAGATGAAGGAGCAAGGTAAAAATCTATAAGACCAAATAAAATAAGAGGAAATAGGCAATCTACCTGAAAAAGAATTCAGAGTGATAGTAAAGACGATCCAGAAACTCGGAAATGGAACGGAGGCATGGACTAAGAAAATACAACCAATGTTTAACAAAGATCTAGAAGAACTAAAGAAAAAACAGATGAACAATACAATAACTGAAATGAAAAATACACTAAAAGGAATCAGTAACAGAATAACTGAGGCAGAAGAACGAATAAGTGAGTTGGAAGACAAAATGACAGAAATAACTGCCATGGAGCAGAATAAAGAAAAAAGAATGAAAAGAATTTAACACAATCCCAGAGACCTCTGGGACAACACTAACAAACCAACATTCAAATTATAGGAGTCCCAGAAAAAGAAGAGAAAAAGAAATGGTCTGAGAAAATCTTTGAAGAGATTATAGTCGAAAACTTCCCTAACATGGGAAAGAAAATAGTCACCCAAGTCCAGGAAGCATAGAGAGTCCCATACAGGATAAACCCTAGGAAAAACACACCAAGACACATATTAATCAAACTAAGAAAAATTAAAATCAAAGAAAAGGTATTAAAAGCAGCAAGAGAAAAACAACAAATAACATACAAAGGAATCCCATAAGGTTATCAACTGATTTTTCAGGAGAAACTCTGCAAGCCAGAAGGGAGTGGCAGGATATACTTAAAGTGATGAAAGAGAAAAACCTACAACCAAGATTATTCTGCCCAGCAAGGATCTCATTCAGATTCAATGGAGAAGTCAAAAGCTTTTCAGACAAGCAAAAGCTAAGAGAATTCAGCACCACCAAACCAGCTTTACAACTTATGCTAAAGGAACTTCTCTAGGCAAGAAACACAAGAGAAGGAAAAGATTTACAATAACAAACCCAAAACAATTAAGAAAATGGTAATAGGAACATACATATTGATGATAACCTTGAATGTAAATGGATTAAGTGCCCCAACCAAAAGACACAGGCTCACTGAATGTATACAAAAACAAGACCCACATATATCCTGTCTACAAGAGACCCCTTCAGACCTAGAGACACATACAGACTGAAAGTGAAGGGATGGAAAAAGATATTCCCTGCAAATGGAAATCAAAAGAAAGGTGGAGGAGCAATAATCGTATCTGACAAAATAGTGTTTAAAACAAAGACTCTTACAAGAGATAAGGAGGGACACTACATAATGATCAAAGGATCAATCCAAGAAGAAGATACAAGAATTATAAATGGTCATGCACCCAACATAGGAGCATCCCAATACAAATGCTAACAACCATGAAAGGAGAAATCAACAGTAACACAATAATAGTAGGGTACCCCACTCACACCAATGCACAGATCATCATAACAGAAAACAAAGAAACACAAGCTTTAAATGACACAAATGACCAGACAGATTTAATTGATATTTATAGAATATTCCACCCAAAAGTGGCAGAATACACTTTCTTCTCAAGTGCACATGGAACATTCTCCAGGATAGATCACATCTTGGGTCACAAATCAAGCCTCAGAAAATTTAAGAAAATTGAAATCATATCAAGCATCTTTTCTGACCATGACGCTATGAGATTGGAAATCAGTTAAACAATTGTAAAACACACAAATACATGGAGGCTAAACAGTGTGCTACTAAATAACCAAGAGATCACTGAAGTAATCAAAGAAGAAATAAAAAACTACATAGAAACAAATAACAATGAAAACCTGATGACCCGAAACCAATGGAATGCAGCAAAAGCAGTTCTAAGCGGGAAGTTTATAGCAAGTCAATCTCACCTCAAGAAACAAGAAAAATCTCAAATAAACAATCTAACCCTACACTTAAAACAACTAGAGAAAGAAGAACAAAGAAAATCCAAAGTCAGTAGAAGGAAAGAAATCATAAAGAGCAGAGTAAAATAAATGAAACAGAAACAAAGAAAACAATAGCAAAGATCAATAAAACTAAAAGCTGGTTCTTTGAGAAGATAAACAAAATTGATAAACCATTAGCCAGACTCATCAAGAAACAAAGGGAGAGGACGCAAATCAATAAAATTAGAAATGAAAAAGGAGAAATCACAACTGACATGGAAGAAATACAAAGGTTTATAAGAGATTACTACAAACAGCTCTATGCCAATAAAATGGAAAACCACGAAGAAATGGACCAATTCTTGGACAGGTACAAATTTCCAAGACTGAACCAGGAAGAATTAGAAAATATAAACATACCTATCACAAGTAATGAAATTGAAACTGTAATTAAAAATCTTCCAACAAACAAAAATCCAGGACCAGATGGCTTTACAGGCAAATTCTATCAAACATTAAGAGAAGAGCTAACACCTATCCTTCTCAAACTCTTCCAAAAAATTGCAGAGGGAGAAACACTCCCAAATTCATTCTACAAAGCCACCATCACCCTGATACCAAAACCAGAAAAAGATATCACAAAAAAAGAAAACTACAGGCCAATATCACTGATGAACACAAATGCAAAAATCCTGAACAAAATACTAGCAAACAGAATCCAACAGCACATTAAAAGGATCATACACCATGATCAAGTGGGATTTATCCCAGGGATGCAAGAATTCTTCAATATATGCAAATCAATTAATGTGATACACCACATTAACAAATTAAGGAATAAAAACCATATGATCATCGCAATAGATGCAGTAAACCTTTGACAAAATTCAACACCAATTTATGATAAAAACTCTTCAGAAAATGGGCATAGAGGGAACCTACCTCAACATAATACAGGCCATATATGACAAACCCACAGCAAGCATCGTACTTAGTGGTGAAAAACTGAAACCATTTCCAGGAAAATCAGGAACAAGACAAGGATGTCCACTCTCGCCACTCTTACTCAACATAGTTTGGCAAGTCCTAGCCATGGCACAGAAAAAAAAAATAAAAGGAATACAAATTGGAAAGGAAGTAAAACTGTCACTGTGTGCAAATGACATGATTATACATAGAAAACCTAAAGATGCCACCAGAAAACTCCTAGAACTAATTAATGAATTTGGTAAGGTTGCAGGATACAAAACTAATGCAGCGGTATCTCTGGCATTCCTATACACCCACAACCAAGAATCAGAAAGGGAAATTAGGGATACACTCCCATTTACCACTGCAACAAAAAGAATAAAATACCTAAGAATAAACCTACCTAAGGAGGCGAAAGGCTTATACTCAGAAAACTATAAGACACTGATGAAAGAAATCAAAGATGACATAAACAGATGGAGAAATATACCATGTTCTTGAATTGGAAGAATCAACATTGTGAAAATGACTATACTACCCAAAGCAAACTACAGATTCAGTGTAATCCCTATCAAACTACCAATGGCATTTTTCACAGAATTAGAACAAAAAAATTTGCAATTCGTATGGAAACACAAAAGACACCTAAGAGCCAAAGCAACCTTGAGAAAGAAAAATGGAGCTGGAGGGATCAGGCTCCGTGACTTCAAACTATACCACAAAGCTACACTAATCAAGACAGTATGGTACTGGCAGAAAAACAGAAATACAGATCAATGGTACAGGACTGAATGCCCAGAGATAAACACATGCACATATGGTCACCTTATCTTTGATAAAGGAGGCAAGAATATACAATGGATAAAAGACATCCTCTTCAACAAGTGGTGCTGGGAAAACTGGACAGCTACATTTAAAAGAATGAAATTAGAACACTGCCTAATACCATACACAAAAATAAACTCCAAATGAATTAAAGACTTAAATGTAAGACCAGACAGTATAAAAAAAACTCTTTGATGAAAACATAGGAAAAGCACTCTTTGACATAAACCACAGCAAGATCTTTTTTGACCCACCTCCTAGAGTAACAGAAATAAAAACAAAAATAAACAAATGGGTCTTAATTAAACTTAAAAGCTTTTACACAGCAAAGGAAACCATAAACAAGACAAAAAGACAACCCTCAGAATGGGAGTAAATATTTGCAAATGAAACAACAAAGGATTCATCTCCAAATTATACAAACTGCTCATGGAAATCAATATCAAAAAACCAAACAATCCAGTTAAAAAATGGGCAGAAGACCTAAATAGATATTTCGTTAAGGAAGACAAACCTATGGCCAAGAGGCACATGAAAAGATGCTCAACATCACTAATTATTAGAGAAATGCAAATCAAAACTACCGTGAGGTATCACCTCACACTGTTCAGCATGGTAATTATCAAAAAATCTAGAGACAATAAATGCTGGAAAGTGTGTGGTGAAAAGGAAACCCTCCTGCACTGTTGGTAGGAATGTAAATTTATACACCACTATGGAAAACAGTATGGAGGTTCCTTAAAAAAACTAAAAATAGAACTACCATATGACCCAGCAATCCCACTACTGGACATATACCCTGAGAACACCATAATACATAAAGAGACATGTACCACAATGTTCACTGCAGCACTATTTACAATAGTCAGGCCATGGAACCAACCTAAATGTCCATTGACAGATGAATGGATAAAGAAGATGTAGCACATATATACAATGGACTATTACTCAGCCATAAAAAGAAACGAAATTGAGTTATTTGTAGTGAGGTGGATGGACCTAGAGTCTGTCATACAGAGTGAAGTCAGAAAGATAAAAAGAAATTCTGTACGCTAACGCATATATACGGAATCTTCAAAAAATATGGTACTCATGAACCTAGTTGCAGGGCAGGAATAAAGATGCAGACATAGAGAATGGACTGGAGGACATGGGGTTGGAGGGAGAAGCTGGGGTGAAATGAGAGTAGCATCGACATATACACACTACTGAATGTCAAATAGTTATCTAGTGGGAAGCAGCAGCATAGCACAGGGAGATCAGATCTGTGCTTTGTGACCACCTAGAGGGTTTGGATAGGGAGGATGGAAGGGAGGCTCATGACGGAGGGGATATGGAGACTTATGTATGCATATGGCTGATTCACTTTGGTGTACAACAGAAACTAACACAGTATTGTGAAGCAAGTATACTCCAATAAAGATCTATTAAAAAAATTAAAAAGAAAAAGACAGGAAAGTGCTTCTCACTTAAAATGTTAACAATTAAAAGAATTGCCGTTAAACACAATTTAAGATATTATAAGATAAACAGGATAAAAATCTAAATTATATTCTTATAAAATGAAGTCACGACAGGAAAACGTGGCTACGGAACAAAAGGCAGAACCTAAAATTATCCAAAAAATCTAAGGAAAATTTTAGAAGCTGCCAAATGAAACAAATCTGAACTTTAAAACATCATAAATGTTGAGTCATTTATGGACAGTTAGCAACAGATGTAGATAAAAGGATAGAAAAAAGATTAAGCCAGATTGAATTTTAAAAAGACACCAGAAACTATTGTAGAAATAGAGAGGAAAAAAGAATGAGTAAAATATAAACAGAAAATTTTTTAATTGGAGAAAGTAATAAATATAGATGACAGGCAAAAATAAACCAACAAAGACGTATAAGCAGCTCTGAAAAGAAAACAAAATCAGTGGAATAGAATACCAAAAACTATAATACAAGGAAACCTTCCTGAAATACAAGAAGGAATTTCCATATTTAAACAGCATATAATTCGAATCAAAAATAAATTTTAGAACTTAAAGGTACAATAGCCAAAACTAAAAAACTTGATGGCTGGGTTCAACAGCCAAATGAAGGGGACAGAGGAAGAATCAGTGGGCCGTAAGATAAAGCAAGAGAAATTATCCAATCTGAACAGAGGGAAAAAAGAGACTTTTTAAAAGTGGTATGTTTCAGTCTTTAATCCATTCCAAGTTAATTTTTGTTAGTGGCATAAAATAGGAGTCCAATTTCATTATTCTGCATGTAATTATCCAGCTTTCCCAACACCACTTATTGAAGAGACTATCCTTCCTCCATTGGGTATTGCTGGACCCCTAGTCAAATACTGGTTGACCACATATGTGAGGGTTTATTGCTGGGCTCTCAGTTTTCTGCCACTAGTCAAAGTGTCTATTTTTACGCTAGTATCATACTGATTTGATTACTATACCTCCGTAGTATGGTGTGAAATCAAGAAGTGTGGTCCCCTTACCTTTGTTGTTCTTTTTCTGGATGGATTTGGCTATTCAGGGTCTTTTGTGGTTCCACATAAATTAAGATTTTTTTTCTATTTCTGTGAAAAATGCCTTTAAAATTTTGCAAAGGATTGCATTAAATCTATAGACTGCTTTGAGTAATATGGACATTTTTATAATAATTTTCCAGTCTATGAACATGATATATATCTTTCCATTACTTATATCTTCAATTTCTTTCATAAAGGTCTTAATAGTTTTCCACTACAGGTCGTTCCCTTCCTTGGTTACATTTATTCCTAAATATTTTATTGTTTTGATGCTATTTGAGTGGGATTTTCTTTGTTTCTTTTTCAGATATTTCTTTTTTAGTACAAAGAAACACAACTTAGAATGACTATCATCAAAAAGAAAAAGATAACAAGTGTTGGCAAGGATATGGAAAAATCACTTGTGCACTGTTTGTGGGAATCTAAGTTGGTGCGGTCTCTATGGAAATGGTGTGGAAGTTCCTCAAAAATTAAAAATAAAACTACCATATGATCCAGCAATCCCACTTCTAGGTATATATCCAAAGGAAATCAGGACCTCAAGGAGATACCTGTACTCCCAAGTCTGTTACAGCATTATTCACAATAGCCAAGATATGGAAACAACCTAAATGCCCATCTACAGAAGACTGGACAAAAAAAAGATGTGATGTAATATGGTACAATGAAGTATTAGTCAGCCACGAGAAAAAAAGGAATTCTGCCATTTACAACAACATAAATGGAACTCAAGGGCATTATGCTAAACAAAATAAGTCAGATAGAGAAAGACAAATACCATGTGACATCACTTATATATGGAATCTAAAAAAGCCAACTCACAGAAACAGGAAGTAGAATGGTGGTTGCCAGGGGAGAGAGCAGGGTGGGAGAAATCAAGGAGATGTTGATCAAAGAGTACAAATTTCTAGTTATAAGTAAGTTCTGAGGATGTAGTATACAGCATAGTAACTATAGTTAATGATACTGTATTATATACTTGAAAGTTGCTAAGAGAATAGATCTTAAATGTTCTCACCACAGAAAAGAAATGGTAATTATGTGAGGTTATAGAGGTGTTAACTGACCATAAGGTGGTAATCATTTTGCAACATTTAAGCCTATCAAATCAACACGTTGTACACCTTAAACTTACACAATGTTATATGCCAATTATATCTCAATAAATCTGAAAAAAACCCAAAGCTTACATTTCTCACACTCCCTTGCTGCATGGGGGCAGATATATGTCTGGGTCTATTAATCAAAGGCACTAGTATGAGACTGACTCAGAAGTAAGCTATGTGGGAACACATGTTGGACATGGGGCATCCATTTTGCTGGTACAGAAGCATCAAAGGCTGTGTGGTTTCTCAGGTCAGAGATAACAACTTCATGAATGGGACAAAACTGCAGTGTGCATCTGGAAGCTTAAATTTAGAGCTCATATCTCTAGTCCTCACAATAATTCTGTGAAAACATTTCTCTCAGAAACTGGGAAAGACTCTGCTGTCTGCAACTACTGACTTGGAACAATAAAAAAATAAAGGAAGGGAAAACAAGATATTCAGGGACTTGTGGGACTATAACAAAACACTTAACATTCAAGAAATCATAGTCTCAGAAGGAGAGGTAAAAGGGACTAAGGTTAAAAATGTACTCAAAGAAATAATGGCCTAAAACTCCCCCAAACTGGCAAAAAACATAAACCTACATATTCAAGAAGTCAAGTTTAGGTCTAAAATTAAGATGGACTCAAAAGAAATCCACACCAAGAAACATCATAGTGAAACTTCTAAAAAAAAGAAAACCAAATTAGAAATCTTGAAAGCTTGAGAGAAATGACACCTTACTTTTAGGAGAAAAACATTTCAATGACAGTGTCTTTCTTATCAGAAAACATGGAGCCCAGAAAGAAATGTCACAGCATTTTTCAAATGCTGAAAGAAAGGAACTGTCAACACAGAATCCTATATACAAAGAAAATAGCTTTCAGCAATTAAGGGGAAATCAAAACATTCTCAAATGAAGGAAAACTGAAAGAACTTGTTACCAGTACACCTAACCTAAAAGAATGCTAAAGGAAGTTAAGTTTGTAATTTAAAAGCTTCTAAAAGGGGGAGAGGAGGAGTGGCCAAGAGAGCAGTTTAAGAAGACTCTGAGCTCACCTCCTCCCACTGGCACACGAAAATTACAAGTATTTACAGAGCAACTATTGATGAGAAAAACTGGAAGACTAACAAAAAAGACTTTCTACAACTAACGATATAAAGAAGAAACCACGAGAAGGGCAAGAGGGGTGTAGTATAGTCAAGATCAATACCCCTGGATGGGTGACCCTCAAACCGGCGAATAATTACTAATGCAGAGGCTCTCCCCAAGGAGCTAGGGGTCTGAGCTCCAAATCAGGCTCCCCAGCTCAGGGGCCTGCACTACGAAGACAAGCCCCCAGAATGTTTAGCTTTGAAAACCAGTGGGGCTTAAGCTCAGGAGACCCAGAGAGCTGTGGGCAACAGAGACTTCACTCGTGACGGGTGCACACAAAATCTCACACACTCCAGGACCCAGGGCAGAAGCAGGCATTTCAAAGGAGCCTGTGGTAGACCCACCTACTGATCTTGAAGCAACTCTAGAAGGCATCTGGGAGCTCGTTTTACCAGGTGGACACTGGTGCCAGCAGGCACCATTCAGGAATCCTCCTTCTAGTTTATTAGTTCCAAGACCCAGTACTGCCCACCAGCCTGTAGGTACCAGTACAGGGATGGCTCAGGCCAAGCAACTAGCTGGGCAGACAAACAGCAACACCCACCAGCAGACCTGTTGCCTTAAGACCCCCTGAGCCACTGCCACTCCAGGACTCGGCCCTGTCAACCAGAGGGCCCAGAACATGGCCCCCCCACACCAGTATCCTGGCACTAACCCCAGGACCCTTAGGGCCCGGCAGCCAGAGACCTGGGAACTCAGTTCCATCCACCAGTGGACCAGTACCAGACTCACACAGCAGCAGACAAACACCAGCCCCAGGACTAACAAAGCCCTGCAACCTGCCATACCAGGAGCCAACCCACCCACCAGCCGGCTGGCAACAACTCCGGGAGACTTTGGGTCCCTCAGTCAGCCACCCTGGGATCCAGATCTACCCGCCAACAGGCCAACACCAGGATCAGGACACCCCAAACCCTACAGCCTCCCATGTTGACAGGCCCTGTCTACAAGTACTGAAATTGAAACAGTGATTAAAAGTCTTCCAACAAACAAAAGTCCAGGACCAGATGGCTTCACAGGCGAATTGTTTCAAACTTTGGAGAAGAGATACCACCTTTCCTTCTCAAACTCTTCCAAAATATAGCAGAAGGAGGAACACTCCCAAACTCATTCTTCGAGTCCACCATCACCCTGATATCAAAAGCAGACAAAGATTTCACAAAGAAAGAAATATCGCTAATGAACACAGATGCAAAATCCACAAAATACTAGCAAACAGAATCCAACAGCACATTAAAAGGATCATACACCATGATCAAGTGGGGTTTACCCCAGGAATGCAAGGATTCTTCAATATATGCAAATGAATCAATGGGATACACCATATTAACAAACTGAAGGAGAAAAACCATCTGATCATCTCAATAGATGCAGAAAAAATTTGACAAAATTCAAAACACATTTAATATAAAAACCCTCCAGAAAGTAAGCATAGAGAGAACTTACCTCAACATAAAAAAGGCCATATATGACAAACCCACAGCCAACATCATTCTCAATGGTGAAAAACTGAAACCATTTCCTCTAAGATCAGGAGGAACAAGACAAGGTTGTCCACTCTCACCACTATTATTCAACATAGTTTTGGAAGTTTTAGCCACAGCAATCAGAGAAGAAAAAGAAATAAAAGGAATCCAAATCAGAAAAGAAGAAGTAAAACCGTCACTGTTTGCAGGTGACATGATGCTACATGTAGAGAATCCTAAAGATGCTACCAGAAAACTACCAGAGCTAATCAATGAATTTGGTAAAGTAGCAGGATACAAAATTAATGCACAGAAATCCCTTGCATTCCTATACACTACTGAAAAATCTGAAACAAATTCAGGAAACACTACCATTTACCATTGCAGCAAACAGAATAGAATACCTAGGAATAAACCTACCTAAGGAGACAAAAGACCTGTATGCAGAAAACTATAGGACACTGATGAAACAAATTAAAGATGATACAAACAGATAGAGAGATATACCGTATTATTGGATTGGAAGGATCAACATTGTGAAAATGACTCTACTACCCAAAGCAATCTACAGATTCAATGCAATCCCTATCAATCTACCAATGGCATTCTTCACAGAACTAGAACAAAAAATTTCACAATTTGTATGGAAACACAGAAGACCCCGAATAGCCAAAGCAATCTTGAGAAAGAAAAATGGAGCTGGAGGAATCAGGCTCCCAGACTTCAGACTGTACTGAGAAGCTACAGTAATCAAGACAGTATGGTAATGGCACAAAAACAGAAATCTAGATCAATGGAACAGCACAGAAAGCCCAGAGATAAACCGACGCACATATGGTCACCTTATTTTTGATAAAGGAGGCAAGAACACACAATGGAGAAAAGACAGCCTCTTCAATAAGCGGTGCTGGGAAAACTGGACAGCTACATGTAAAAGAATGAAATTACAACACTCCCTAACACCATACACAAAAATAAACTCAAAATCAATTATAGACCTAAAGGTAAGGCCAGACACTATAAAACTCTTAGAGGAAAACACAGGCAGAACACTCTGACATAAATCACAGCAAGACCCTTTTTGACCCACCTCCTAGAGTAATGGAAATAAAAACAAAAATAAACAAATGGGACCTAATGAAACTTAAAAGCTTTTGTGCACAACAAAGGAAACCATAAAGAATATGAAAAGACAACCCTCAGAATGGGAGAGAATATTTGCAAATGAAGCAACTGACTAAGGATTCATCTCCAAAATTTACAAGCAGCTCATATAGCTCAATCAAGAAAACAAACCGCCCAATCCAAAAGTGGGCAGAAGACCTAAATAGACATTTCTCCAAAGAAGATATACAGATTGCCAACAAACACATGAAAGGATGCTCAACATCACTTATCATTACAGAAATGCAAATCAAAACTACAATGAGGTATCACCTCACACCAGTTACAATGGCCATCATCAAAAAATCTACAAACAATAAATGCTGGAGAGGTTGTGGAGAAAAGGGAACCCTCTTGCACTGTTGGTGGGAAAGTAAATTGATACAGCCACTATGGAGAACAGTATGGAGGTTCCTTTAAAAACTAAAAATAGAACTACCATATGACCCAGTAATCCCACTACTGAGCATATACCCTGAGAAAACCATAATTCAAAAAGAGTCATGTACCACAAGGTTCACTGCAGCTCTGTTTACAATAGCCAGGGCATGGAAGCAAGCTAAGTGTCCCTCGACAGATGAATGGATAAAGAAGATGTGGCACATATATACAATGGAATATTACTCAGTCATAAAAAGAAACGAAATTGAGTTACTTGTAATGAGGTGGATGGACCTAGACTCTGTCACACAGAGTGAAGTAAGTCAGAAAGAAAAACAAACACCATATGCCAACACATATATATGGAATCAAAAGAAAAAATAGTTCTGAAGAACCTAGGGCCATGACAGAAAGACGCAGATGTAGAGAATGGACTTGAGTACACGGGGAGGGGGAAGGGTAAGCTTGGACAAAGTGAGAGAGTGGCATGGACATATATACACTACCAAATGTAAAACCAATAGCTAGTGGGAAGCAGCCGCATAGCACAGGGAGATCAGTTCAGTGCTTTGTGACCACCTTAGAGGGGTGGGATAGGGAGGGTGGGAGGGAGAAGCAAGAGGGAGGAGATATGGGGATATATGTATATGTATAGCCGATTCACTTTGTTATACAGCAGAAACTAACACACCATTGTAAAGCAATTATACTCTAATAAAGGTGTTAAAAAAAGATACATAGTATTGGAAATTCTAGCCAGTGCAAGTAAGTCAAATATAATAAAAAACATATAGATCAGAAAGAAAAAAATACTGTCCCAATTTGCAAGTGCCATGATTGTCTATGTAGAAAATCCCAAGAGATCAACACACAGAAACCTTCTAGAACTAATAAGTGAATTCAACATGGTCAAAGGATACAAGATAATCATAGAAAAATCAATTGTATTTCTATAAACAGCGAACATGTGAACATGGAAATAAATACTATTTATAATCGCTCCTCCAAAAAATGAAAAAGATTTAAATATAACAAAACATATGTGGGACTTGTATGATGAAAACTACAACACAATGATGAAAGAAATCAAAGAGTCAAATAAATGGAGAAGCATATGTGTTCATGGATTACAAGACTCAAATAGCATAGATGTGAATTCTCCTTTAAATTTATATACAGGTTTAATGCAATTTGCATCAAAATCTCTGCAAGATTTTGTAAATATAGACAAGATTAGTTTAAATGTTATGTAGAAAGGTGACAGAACTAGAATGGCTAAAACAGTTTTGAAAAGAAATAAAGTGATAGGAGTCTGTCTATCTGATTTCAAGACTTACTATATAGCCATAGGAACCAAGGTGATGTGGCATTGACCAAAGAATAAACACACAGACCAGTGGGACAGAATAAAGAACCCAGAAATAGATGCATGTAATTTGCACAACTGGTGTTTGACAGAAATGTAAAAGTTATTCAGTAGGGGAAAGAGAGCCTTTTCAACAAATGGTTCTGGAGCAACTGGACATCTATAGCAAAAAACAAGCATAAAATGAGAAACAAAAAACTCTTTGCTTATGTCTCACACTTCATACAAAAAAGTAACCCAAAATGGATCACTTAAATCTAAAATTTAAAACTATAAAAATATGTAGAAAAATACAGGATAAAATTTAGGTATCTAGAGCTAGACAAGGTGTTCTTAAATGTAATACCAAACATACAACCCATAAAAGAAAAAACTGATAAATTTGACTTCATCAAAATTAACTTTTACTCAGCAAAATACCCTTAAGAAGATGAAAAGAGAAGCTACAGAGTAGGATAAAATATTTACAAAATACATATCTCATACAGGACTAATATCTATAATATACAGAGAACACTCAAAACTTAACAGTAATAACAAAGAGAGTTGACCCTAGAACAATGTGGGCACTTGCTTATGGCAAGTAGAGCTCAATCAATCATTTTAGGTCTGTGGCAAGAAATGAACAAGATGTTATCTTGCTGTACCTGAAAGCAAGGATGCTAGGTAAGACTTCTGAAGACATGTCAAAAGCACTTAGGCATACCTTCAACAGCTCCCATAGACCAAAGCTGGAAAAAATTATTATCATACGTAATCCTGATTGCTATTGAAAGAACCACATCAAATATAAAAAAGTCCTTGAGATCAAAATCATGGTCCAAAACTGTACTGATCACCTTTAGACACTGCATCATTGGCATCATCAGAGTACCATGCCATCATTATGAAAATTTACAAAAGGAAAGTTGATGCCTTTATTCTTCCTCTCCTTTAAGAACTGTATTTTAAGGTAATGGAAAAATAATAAGGGAAAGATAATCTTTATATAAGAATCACAGCTAATAAGTGCAAAAGACATGTTGGAATTAGACAATCACCATTTTGCAACTCCTAATAAAATAATGGCTCAAGACAATGGTCATTCATGGACTACTAGAACATTGAGCTAAAGGATGAGGAGGGTCTTTTAAAAGGGATGAATGAGGTTGACACCACTTAAGCTCCACTGATAAATTTTAACATCACTAAAATTGAACAATCAGATATTATGTTACTACTGATACGATGTGATAGAAAATGCACATTAGAATCTATGAAGTACTCTTCATATTTAAAAACTTGAACCTGAATTTAATCAATCCTGTAGATATAACTTTACAAGATACAGAAACAGAGCAACATGTTAAATGACAGCATAAAAATTTAATCAGCCAAACCTAAAATGTGGGAAATGCTAAACAACAAATGATCTAGTTTCTTTCAAAATTTAATGGTATAAGAGGAGATGCTCTTTAAACTCAAGAGTTTAGAGACACATTAACTAAATGCAGTATATGTACTTTAGTGGGCAGAATCTTAATGCAACCCAACAAATACTTCAAAGACATTTTGGAAACAACTGAGGAAATTAAATATGGAATGGGTATTAGATGATATCAAGGAATTAATGTCAACTTGTTCATCATGGTTAAATTTAAACTAATTTCTTATTTATTAATGATACCTACTGATTTATTTTGAATAAAAAATATATTTGAAATTTGCTTTAAAATACCCTACAAATAAAGAAGAGAGAATAGACAAAACAAAAATGGCAGTATGTTGATGGCTGAAACTAGGTTTGGGATATACGATGGCTCATTATATAAGCATCTCTACTTTTGAGTGTGTTTGAAATTTTTCATGGTAAAATATTTTTAAACAATCATGTAACTATTCATTTGACAAGTTGAACACGTACCCTTTGCAGAACAAAGTAAGTAAAATACAGCCTTTTCTCCCAAGAAGCTCACAATCTAGTAGTGGGAGAAATAGAAGAAAAAAAAAATTGCAATGAAGTATGATACTTGCTCAAATAAGCACATTACAGTTACAGTGGGGGCACAGTGTAAGGGAAAAGACATACCCCAGGAGACATGAATCAGGACTTCAGAGAGGAGGTGATACTAGATCTGTCGTTAAGAATTTACAGGAGTTCATTCAGGTGACATGAGGAAAAGTCATTCAGAGTGACAGTAGTAAGTCCTATTTATATGTATCACTTCCTGTTTCAAGCACTGTTCTAGGCACTTCAGATTTTTAAATCATTGCATCCTCAAAACAAACCTGTGAGATGTGTTATTCTTAGCACATATCCTTATTTTACAGATAAAGCAACTGAGGCCTAGAAAGGTTAAATAATCTGACCAAGATTGCATAATTTTAAATGACAGTGATAGGCAGCAAAACCAAATAGTTTGCTCTCAAACACTACTAGACTTCTTCAGTAGATGGAGTAATGTGTAACAGAGGCAAAGAGGCGTAACCCGTAACAGTACACTAGAAAACCATAAGTTTTGCTATAATATATGGTGTGAGGTGGAAAATCAGAAGGGTTATGTCAGGAAATGAGAGAAGATGGATGGTTAGTCAAAAGGCAGACCATGAGGGTTCACATATCAAGGAACGGAGTTTATACCATTTTCAAGTAAGACGGTGCAAACCAACAAAGGCTTTTAAACAATGGAGTGACATGTATTGATTTATGCAGTACAAAAATAACTTAGGCAGTGGTGAGCACAGTGGACGGGAGGGGAATCAATAAAAGGAGGCAGAGAATTCAGTTAAGAAGTGTTTTGGTCCAAGAGACAGACTGTAGGGGCCAGAGCTACGGCACTGCTGATAGACACGGATGAAAGAGAACAGATTCAAAAGAGATTTAAGAGGAAGAAGCCATAGAATTTGGCAAAGAATTCCATATGGGAAGCACAGGGATGGGAAAGGGGGAGTTAAGGAAGTCTCTTAGGTTGCTGACTTGGGGGGTGGGAGGGAGGAGGTATGCCAACAATGAGTGGGAACATCAGAGGAGAAAGTTTTATAATGAAGAAAGTGTGTTCACATTTGACCAGGTGAGCCTGTGGACACTGTCATATAATAATGACCCTGGATCTCAGAAGACAGACGTGTATCTGAGAGACTTCAACATACTGGCAGTATTTAAAGCCATGGAGACTAATGGGATTCACTCAAGAATCCTTCGCAGAGAAACAAAACAAAAAATCAGTGTTTTTCAAACTTCAGTTATTCAAGGACTTCAGGACTTTTGCCATGTTAGTGCACCACCTGTCCCATTGTTTATTGAATAGTTTTTGAACTGGCATGTTTTTTACTTTATTTTCAAACAAAACATTTATCACTACTGTAAAAAAAAACAAAACTATATTACTCAGCATAATAAATGGAAAATGACCATAAAGTTAAACTGTAATGCTGTGTCAACGTAGGGTCATCATTTATCAACAAATGCACCACTCTGATGGCGGGGGATGTGGATGGCGGGGGAGGCTGTGCCTGCAGTGGAAGGACTGGGGGTGAGGGTAGGAGGTACGTGGAAAGTCTCTGTACATTCCTCTCAATTTTGCTGTGAACCCACAACTACTCTAAAAAATAAAGCCTTTAGATAAGTAAATTCAATTTTAAACATTTGTATTTAATCCAATTAAATATTTCACTATTATCTGTGAAACTTCAGCACGTGCTTCAGCTCCTGAGAGCTGTTCTTTCTTTGTGAAAATATATTTTTTTCAGCAAGATTGCAATGAAAAACTTGCCTCAATCTAGAATACAAATTAAAAATAATTTAAAAGGAGATACGGTTGAATTTTCACCATGTGATGGGATATTATTTAATGTTCTGTGAGTCATCTCCTGTGCTCCCTTTGGAACATGGCCCACAATCAAGAAAAATTCTGCTTTACAGGAAAGACAAAGGAATCGGGTCCAGACCTATGTTTCTAGGTCAGCTGAGTAAAGGAGAGCTGGATCAGTGGACACAGAATAGACAGTGTCCAATTATACAGAATATCATCCAATAGCACAGAAAGGTTGGTCTGGGTTTTCTAGAGGCATGTTCAGGATGGTCTAGATGACAACCAAAGGAAGAAGTAGAGTCACTTGTTCCCGAGCTGTGGCTAAAGGAACTGAGGGAAACTAAAAGATCTTTTAGTTGCTCCTGCCTATCAGGTGACTAATTTGAACCTGAACCTAGCATTCTCTCTCCTCCAACATTTTGCCCTCTCTACCCTGCCCCCGACCCCAAACCCACCATCCTCTTGCTGTGCCTGATGCTCTAGTAAAGGAACGTGAAACGAGTGTGGTGTCAAGACCCCTTACCTGCGGGAATTGTTCGCAACTGACCACACTCTCCCGATCCGCAGGCTAAAGGGCTACGTGCCCTGACCAGCTCCCAGATGTAAAAAGCCAGAAGCAAGGCAGGCAGCATAAAATGTGACAGCATGATGAAAAATCATGGGGGAGATAATACAAAAAAAACAGAAGCCTAAACTTACTATGAATCCACACTGCTCTGTGACTTCACAGTGCTCTGCTTACTTTGAAATAAAAACTGAGTGCCTTGGGCTTCCCTGGTGGCGCAGTGGTTGAGAGTCCGCCTGCCGATGAAGGGGACGCAGGTTCATGTCCCTGTCTGGGAAGATCCCACATGCCACGGAGCGGCTGGGCCCACGAGCCATGGCCGCTGAGCCTGCGCGTCCGGAGCCTGTGCTCCGCAACGGGAGAGACCACAACAGTGAGAGGCCCGCGTACCGCAAAAAAAAAAAAAAACTGAGTGCCTTAAACCATTATGAAGACTCTGCTGAGTATGCACTTGCATAAAAAAATGTTCTCTTCCTTTACTATTCGAAAAGGTGATTGATCATCTTCTACCCCATCAGTTCTGCACATCTTACCCCTTTTAATATGGAGTCAAAAATGAAATCAAAAATGATTTTTATAATGTGTGGTCAACAAATTACACTGGCCAAAAAAAAGAAAAAAGTTTAGCAAATCTAAAGGACTTCATTTGCATTTTTCTTTGTTTCTCACTAATCTGACAAAATTATATTTTCTGCTTTTCTTTATTGCCAAATTCCTTAGACCCTATGTGTCACCTACATTAAATATCCTAAATATACACAATTTGCTTTCAAATGTACTCAGGTAACTAGTTTAGGAATAGAATTGCAGTAGAATTTGAGGGGAGTTATAACTTCAACTCAAAAGTTTTCATCCTACATGGCCTTTAGTATTTTTTAAGTCTCACTCCCACTGAAAACATCCTAAAGTTAATGATACAAAATAGATGATAAACAGATGTGAATAGAGCAAGTAGAACTCTGCAGAACATTTCTTCCAAATGTCCAAACTTCAATTTAAAACTTCAACACAAATTTAGACAAGTGTTTTCATAAAGGCTTGAGCATTGTGCATAACCAACAAGGAATAAGAATTTTTGTTCTACCCAACTGTAATAAAGGACCAGAGTAGAGGGAACATTTACATTGAAATGAGATGCTATGCCCATTCCAGTATAGAGCAGAAACTCTAAAAAAAAATTGTAGAACACATAATGGCATTTTTGTAATCTAGAGTAAGTTAAGACCTGCCAGCACAAAATTAGTTTATTTCCAAGTAATAAAAGCAGAATTATAAGAATGTGGGAAGCACCACTATCCTGAACAGCTCAGAGAGCACA